>NW_006787469.1:3101115-3106456 GCF_000442215.2 Lipotes vexillifer
AAAAAAAAAAAAAAAAAGAAAAAAAAGAAAGATTTGCTGCATGCCTACGATGTACTGTGATGACTTTTGGGCTAGATATTATTATTATCATTTTGCTGATGAAACTGAAGTTCAGAGAGGTTCATTGATTCCCCTAGGGCCATCTCAGTCAGGAACCAGGTAGAACCAGGGTTCAAAACTCCTGACTTTACCAAGCTCAGTTCTCTTTTCACTGTTACATAGCTGCCTCTCATAACATAGATGGGCATGTTTTTTTATTTTATTTTATTTATGTATGATGAACTTGAAGTCCAGAAAAACTGATTTGCCCAAGATTCCAAGCTGATAAGTACAGAGCAGGGATCAGAGCCGAGGTCCCTGCTTCCCAGCCACTGCTCTTTTCACTCTAACTTCCTGCTTTCCAGGTGATTGAGTTTATTTCCTTACTTGTTTAGTATAGTTGGAACTTTTCTCCCTCAAGTAGGAAGAGTTTAGTGAATTATAAATATTGAAGGGAAGAAATATTGTTTGAGAAGCAAAGCCAGCATTCAGGGCTCAGTTGCTCTGGAACAATGTGTGATGGTATAGTTTCAGCCTGTGCATGAATTTTTTTTTTTTTAATTAGGAACCTGACCTTAATGGTGATGATAGAAATACAGAAATAACTCCAGGAGAAAAGGTACTTCAGTATACCAAAGAGCAACGGGATCAGCAGAATCGATTGAGAGAGATAGATGAAAAGCTAAGAAAGATGAAGGAAAATGTGGTAAATCTTTTTTTATTTAAAGTAACCAGTGACTGTGTTAAAAATGTTCCAATTTTCTTTGACTGATTTATGACTGTTTTTATGTGTTACATCAGGCAAGAAAGCTAACATGGGTATTTGTCAGTAAGGATTTGAATAAAGGCTAAAAGTAGAACTCCTAGAACTTAAAGTAGTATTATAATTAATTTATATGACTTAATAAACCTGTGAAAGGTGATCTGAAGTCAGAATAATCATCCATATGCCTAATATTCTGTGTCTGAAAGACATATGTTCTTTGGAAAAATTTGGTAGTTATTCTCTATAAAATCATCTTTATATGTTGGTCTTAAAGCTTAAATACTCCCATTTTTGGTTCATAATTCATAATATATTATTACTCAATATTAATACATTCTAAATCCATCTTGAACATATTTCATGTTTTAATTGCTTGCCATTTAAAGACGTATTGTTGTTGATGAGAGAAAACTCTCAAATCAACTAAATTGTGAGCTGGTTGATATTCTGAACCTATTAGAAATACTCTATAATATTACGATTTTCCAGCTACCCAGAGAATGTTTCTAAATTTTGGCTACATATTTAATTTTGGTGTTTACCTAAAATTAAATATGATGAGGCTGACCTTGTGATTCTACCTACATCCTCTCTCCTTGGGCTGGTCTTATCATAATTACAGTCCCTACTTTCTGTCTCCTACTAAATCCTGTTCTCTTGCGTGATCTTCAGGCCTCATGAAGTTTTAACCAGTACTTCTGATTTGTGGCCATATCTTACCACTGTTCCTTATGACTCTTTGAAGATCTTTTCTTTCTTGTCCCTACTTGTATCACCCTTCTCTCAGCATTGTCACCTCCTGTCCAGCTGCTTATAACCTGGTCACTCTCTTCTCTCATTATTCCGTTTTGTATGCTGCCCCATGAGAGTTAGCATCACGTAAGTACTTTTGATTAAATTCTGGTCTCCTCAGAGCTCTCTACGAGTGTCCATCATTCCTGACTGAGGTTCTTCACCCCTCATGGTCACGTCCAGCTGAATTGCTCTTCCCATTTGCCAGCCATGGACAACAGCACTGAGTCGGGCCTAAAGGGTATCTAGGTCTACCTAATGAGAGTCAGGCAACAGATCGAGAGGGAATAAATGCATTGTGCTTCTCTTTATCATTCATTTTTGCTTACTTTTCATGGGAAATTTAATGGAATTATATTTCAGGGAGACCTCTATTCTTATTTTCTCGGGTTTTTTTTTTCTCCTTGAGTGTGATGATATGGGGAAGAAGTAAAAGAAGTAGGAATGGTTAGGAAGTGCATAGGGGTTCTTTGCCCTTGGCCAGTAGTTGTGGGGTGGTTGCTGAGGCATTGAAAACTTGATGTGGTAAATACAATGTTTGTGGTTTGACTGGTTTTGAAAACTGTTGGCACTTCTCATCCCAGACCTATCAATCCCAGGTAGGCAAAGCCGGTCATTCTCCTTAATTCAGTTCTCCTGATTTCTGATCATTTGTCCTATGCCTTGGACACGTATCCATTCTTTTCTACCATGTCTCTATAAATTATTTAATTTTTGACTCAAAAGCTGGGTCCTTTAGAAAATCTTACATTTTATTCCAGTGTCATATGATGGTTGGCTAGACTTAAAGAGATATGATAAATATCAAGAGTTGGTTGTTGTCTAAGTGGAAAAGAATAATATAAATACAGAAGAGCAAAAAAAAAAAAGTAGAGAACAATTATTATGTATCTACTATGTGCCAGGCACTGTTGCATATAGTTTACAATTTATTGACTTAACTAATCTTTACAACCACTCTGTGAGGTAAACACTACTATCCTCATTTTATGGATGAGGAGATGGAGACACAGAGAGGTTGAGTAACTTCCTCAGGGTTGTACAGCTAGTGAGAGGAAGAGATAGAGGTTAAATGATTAGCTTTTAACAGCCATGCTATACTGCCTTTCTGGTACTTACTGGCTTTTCTTTTCTGATTAATATTGTCTTTTCGTTAAAGTGTGGTAAATTTGTTATAACCAGTAATATTCATTGGCAAATGTTTGGAATCCCTTGTATAAATGATAATTCCACATTTTTGTGTGTCAGCACTTTCAGAAACTGGTATCTGGTAGATACAGGCCCATGAGTAATGATCTGCATTGTCTTTATGTTTTAATTGCTTATTGTTTCATAATGGCCTATGGAATAGACTTTGTACTGTGTGTGTACTTTTTTTTTTTTTTTTTTTCTTGCGTTATGCGGGCCTCTCACTGTTGTGGCCTCTCCCATTTGCGGAGCACAGGCTCCGGACGCGCAGGCTCAGCGGCCACGGCTCACGGGCCCAGCCGCTCCGCGGCATGTGGGATCTTCCCGAAACGGGGCACGAACCCGCGTCTCCTGCATCGGCAGGCGGACTCTCAAGCACTGCGCCACCAGGGAAGCCCTGTGTGTGTACTTTTGAGGGACAATCCTGTGTCTGCTTCAAACTCTGTAAAGCCCTTTGTACGTCATAGAATTCTAGGTACTTTGTGGATGGGAAATCTGGAGACCCCAGTCTTTGTTTCAGTGGTGTCAGTAGCCTGCTCTGTTACCTTGAATAAGTCACTCAGTCTCTTAGACACTTAGTTTTATAACTTTAAAATCAAGGGAGTGAGGCTAGATGACCTCTGTCCTTTTGCTTGTGATTCTTGGCGTACTTATTTTTGGTGAGAGATGGTGTTACTTATAGTATCTAAGGCTCAGTTTGTGTGCTTCCTCAATATTTAGTGTTAATTGGTTTAAATCTTCTGTTGAAAGTTACTTTTGGAAATTTAGTAACACTTTTCAGGAGAATATGACATTGTCTTTTATATATATAGAAAAGTTAGCCTGTTGCCTACAGACCAAAGACTATGTTTTCTGAATGATATAGTTTCTAGAAATGGCTAATTTTGTCTTATTCTCCCTATTGCAATGGAACATTGTTTCCAGATCAATGATTTGGGTGAAAGAAGTAATCGGTGGCCATTGAATTGGTGATTAAAGGATCAAATCTAAATACAACTACTCTTAGGGATAGAAGGAGGAAAGAGGGAGCTAAGGGGCAATGCAGGAGGCCTGTGGGGTGCTCCTGGAGCCACCTGGATCCCAGGATTGATTTGTGAGTAAAGGCTGGAAAAGTGACTTAATCCTATGTTTCCGATGGTAGCCTGAGGCTGTGGATGCACATTTGCATTGGTCAAGATTGGTGGAGGAAGTGGGATTTGATTTGATCTGGAGGTGGTGGTGGTATTGGTATCAGTGGATCCTGCTTTTAGGAGCTAGGAGAAGTAGGCACAATGAAATGTGGGTGAGGCTCAAAATATACTATGAAATTCAGTGGGCATGCAGGAGCCTGAGCACCAGCTGCATACATAGAGGCAGAATGAGTAATGGCTACTAGAAGCAGCATATGTGAAACAAATCTTTTGGATTCACTCAGAATGAGTCAGAACTATAATGTAGCTGCTATGCTACACATGAAGGAAGAGGTGAGCAAAGCTGATCATACTTGGGTAGTAGAGGGACAAGGATAAAGAAGGTATGAAAACCAGCTCATGTGAAGGGTTGTTGAGGAGGCTGAGTGTGTTTATTCAGCCTGGTGAAGAAAAGACGTGTGCGTGTGTATGTGTGAGAGAGAGAGAGTGTGTGTGTGTGTGTGTGTGTGTGTGTGTGTGTGTGTGTGTGTGTGTGTGTGTTGTGGGGAAGGAGGGGATGGATGGTTTGGTAGAAAAATCACTCATGAAAACTTCCTGAAGAGATTTGAAGGGCTAACATTTGAAGTATTATTTTTATTCTTTATAGTATAGGGAAAAAAGCATGGTGATTGGGAAGCCACAAAGCGACAGATTTCTGCTAAATACTAAGGAAGAAAGTTAGAATGATCTCAGTGGCAGTAATCTTTCAGGGGCAAGGATTTCAAATTAGGCTGGAGTGACACTTGCTAGGTAGCTGTAGAGAGGGTTTAAGTATTAAGTCCCATTCCTCGGCACATGTCTGGAAAAGATGAAAACTCTAATTTGAAAAGATACACACACCCCAATGTTCATAGCTCACTATTTACAATAGCCAAGACATGGAAGCAGCTTAAATGTCCATCAACAGATGAATAGGTAAAGAAGATGCAGTACCTATATACAATGGAATATTACTCAGCTGTGAAAAAGAATGAAATAATGCCATTTGGAGCAGTATGGATGGACCTAGAGATTATCATCCTAAATAAGTAAGTATTAGTCAGAAGTAATATTAGTTAATATTAATTTGTAATATTAGTAATTAAGAAGTATTAGTCTGAAGTAAGACAGAGAAAGACAAATATATGATATTACTTACATGTGGAATCTAAAAAATGATATGAAGGAACTTGTTTACAAAACAGAACTAGACTCACAGACAGAGAAAACAAACTATGGGGAAAGGGAGTGGGGAGGGAGGTATAAATTAGGAGTTTGGGATTAACGTATACACACTACTATATATAAAATAGATAAACAACAAGGACCTACTGTATAGCACAGGGAACTATATTCAGTATCTTGTAATAAGTTATAATGGAAAAGAATATGAAAAAGAATATATATA
>NW_006787469.1:3106472-3115739 GCF_000442215.2 Lipotes vexillifer
AAAAAAAAAAAAAAAGGCTGGATGGTAGGTCAGTTTCTCCAGCACAAGTAGGCAGCTTGTGTATGGTGAGCATGTGAAGGTGCTGTGCTTTGAGCTGTTTTTCACATGTTGCGGGAGGATTTGTGCTGAGCCATTCACCTCTCACCTAGTTGGTTCCCATGGGGTTAGGAGTATTGGCTTTGACCATGATCTGTCAGGCTAACTACTTGTGTGGAGATAATTTGAGATAATAGAATTAGGAGAAAATGGAAGTAGCCATATTCATAGAGTAGGCAACAAACCCCACAAATACCCTCTCCATCATTTGCCATACAGTACCCTCTGGTACCTCTAATCCCATCTAGCTCTGAGAGTCACTTTCCCTTGTTTTGGTGCTCTATAGGCTTCTCTGCCCACCCAGTCTTCTAACCCCACTCTGCTTTTTATTACCTCCCTGGGTTATAGTTCCGTTATGTAAGCTTCTATACATGGGACATAGTGGTTAAGAGCCAAACTGCTTGGGTTTGAATCTCAACTCTGTACTTACTCTCTGCGTGACCTTGGGCAGGTCTCCTGACCTCTCTGTGCTTCAGTTCCTAGATCCGAAAAATGGGGAGAGTTGTAATTAATACCTACCTCACAGGCTGATATGAAGATTAAATTAGTTAACATACATAAAGTGTTTTGAACAGGGTCTGACACATTTTAAGTGCTATGTAACTTGCACTTAAATTGTTATTATTGTTGTTATTAACATTATTAATATGGCATTTACATAAGCTTGTTTCTATGATAAGGACGGGGAAGGGTATAGTATAGAGGATGAAATTGAAGACAGAGGGATAAGCCTTGGAGAAGAATCAAGATGCCCTTTTCCTGACTCAGTATGAAAGAAAGGAAGGATGGCCTAGAAAGGCAGGTTCAGAGATGAAGAGAAGGTGAGAGAGGTCATGCCTGAATGTTCTCTATTTACTCTGTAAATTAGAGGTCAAGCCATATGATCAGAATGAGAGGTAGAGTGGGAATAGGGCCTTGAAGCAGGGTAGGAAAGGACGGGAATAGACCTTGTGAGGGTGAGAAAGAAACAGTGGTAAACAATGAAGACTGCCCAGCTGAGGATGGAAACCCCTGCTATAAAATGGTGCCAGCCAGTAACGCTTGGAGTCTTCTCTGACGGCCCTCAGCAGTCCATCAAAAATGGAGAAAATGGGTTGTGAATTGAGGCAGGGATGAGAAGAGGTTGGGTGATTGCAGTGGAAGATCAAAGAGGCAAGGGAATTGGTGGTACGTATGAGACCATAACTAAAATTAAAAAAAGAACAAATGTGATATGTATACCCCAGATAGCAGCTGGGACCCCTTTGCCCTTCTCTGACCTGGTTTCATAACATATATACCATAATAGAATCCCATACTGCCATCAAAAGAATGAGGTAGATCTGTGTAACTTGGAAAGATGTCTGTGATATCATATTAAGGAAAAAGTGCCTTTTGCATAAGACAATGATCAGTATTATACCATTTTTATAAACTAAAAAAGTCATAGAAAAATCCTGGAACATATGTATCAAATGCTTAAGAGTGCTTACTTTTAGTGGGGATAGGATGGATGGGGAGGTGAAAAAGGAAATTCACTTTTTATAACATACCCTCTTTAAAGGGAAAAGTGTGTTGGGATTATGGGTGATATTTATATTATTTCTCATACTTTTCTTTATCTTCTAACTTTCAGTAATCTACATGTATTGCATTTGTAAACAGAATTAATGTTTAAAAATATGGACTGCATTGATGCATACAAAAGATTGCTACTTATTGTCTCTCAGTAAGTGGTATTTATGCATTTAGAAAAATAGAGTGGGTCACAAGGAATAATGTTCAGCTTCACCAGACCAGTGATTAAAATTCATATTCAAGCAACATTTAGGCACTCTGTACATTTACCAGGCCAGCAAAAACAATGATAAATGTGATATAATTATATGTTAGTAGGAGAGGTGCGGACAGTGATATGTGAACATTATTGGTAGCTCTTTAAGTTGGTTATCTTTCCCTCTGGAAAGCAACGGGTCAATTGTTATAGCAACAGCTCTTACGCTTTTTATATTTTTGACCTGCTTAATTCCAAAGAATATTTTAGGAATATTTCCAAAGAAATAACACCCAAGCAAAACCAAACCAAACCAAACCAAACAAGAAACAACTTAAATGCTCTCAAATAGAATGTCAAAGCATTTATAGCCTCTTAACCCATTTAATACTATGATGGGATAATAAAAGTGACAAGTATATGAATTTTGTCAAGAAAGGACTTTTAATTGGGAATGAGTGATACAAAACATAAAAATAAAAATTCTAGATACATTCTAAGTATCAACTATAACTATGTAATGTATTTATGTATATGTACTGACAACAACCTGAAGGGAAGTAGAATATGTATTAATAGCTTAGCTTTATTTTTCTACTTTTTATTAAAATTCCTTTATTCCTAAAGAAAGGGGAGTCATAATTAAGGCAATTCTATTATTTCCTTGTTTTATTTATACACATTTTAATGATGAGCTTTTTGGGTAATGTAAAGAAATAATAATTCATGTTTGGTCTAATTTTTCTGAGGTATTGAGTATTCCATTGTGATAATAAGACTAAGGGGATTTTTAAAAAAACAAATAACATCTTTAACTTCTAGGATTACGTAAAAATGCCATTAATGAAGTTGCATAATAATTCTAGCTTGCACAAATCAAAAGAATTCAACTTTAGTTTTTGCATTTTCCAAGAAAGAATCGTCAATATGATTTATCTCATTGACTCCTTTAATGATAAAATATTCTCAAAGATGTTTTGTTAGTATTGGTGGGAAAAGCTTTCCACGGTTCCATTCATTCTAAATGCACTGACCGTACTTTTTAGGTCTTTACTGATTCTCTTCTTTTTTTGATTCTCTGTTTGAACTTAATTCATTTTTTTCATCATTTGAAGTCTCTACTATTTCTTTCTACATTCTTTCCCTTTTTGGTTTCCTGGAAACCACTGAGCTTGACCTTTTTTGGTGAACTGCATTGTCATGATTGCATCAAAATGTTTAGCACTTGAAGCCTGTTGCTGAGCATTGTGGATAAGAATGTGGTTCACAAAGGATGATAAATCCTTGTGTTCTGATTCTTATTTTGACATGCTCTTGCCATTTAACCTAGTATAAGAATACATGGACCCCAATCAGAAGACTGGAGGGTTTCTTCTGCTCAGTGAATGGATGGAGGGTCTACCTTCAATTGCTAAACATGCCAGAACTGGAATTGGAATTACAGAATGTGAGAGCTGAAGGGGCCTTAGAGGTCACGTGAGCCAGTTCCATGGATCAGAAACCAAAGTCTTGAACAGCTAAATGATTTTTCAAGGACTCACAATTAGTTATTGATAGACTTGGGCCAATCCCCAATTCTTTTGACACTTCAACCTGTGGATGTTTCATTAAATCCGACCTCTCTAGGTCACACCTGTATAGTTCAGCCAATTTTCAGCTAAGATTTGGGGCTACTCACAAATGTGGGCTTTATTCTAAAACTGTTAAGCTGTTAGTAACTGTTATACATCTTTTCCAAATTCAACAGAACTCCAAACAAACCTGACATGTTTGTGGTTAAACTGGAAGACTAACTAGTATCCTTTAGTTTTCATACATTAACTAAGGCCTGAGTTGGAAAAGTAATTGTACTCTTTCTTTGGTGCCATTGTTCAGAACTGTAGGAGTTATTTAATCTTATTTTTTCATTTGTAACAGCTTTTAGGAAGCTGGATAAAATAACATTGACATCTAAAATTGGTATTTTTTTATAGAGTATACAAAGACCTCTTTGTTTTTCTTCTGTAGGTGATGGCAGGTGTGTGCAATAATGATGAAAAATATTTGATTGTGAAATTTTGAGAGTGAGATTTACACATTGATAGGTAAACACACCTTACAGAATTTGTTCTCTTAGTCATAGGCAAAGAAACACATTTTGAAACAAGTAAGTAGAACATTACAATTTCACATGTATGTATATATGTGTATAATTTGATGCAGAAGTTTGACAGAACTTCTTGCAACTGAATAGTATCATTTAATGGTTGAGAAACAGCATGTAGCAGTTACAGGTACATGGCTGGTGTTCAGGAGTTATTGTGGAATGAATAAATGAGCCAGTAACCTTTTAAAAGTTACTGGTTACATGTGACATTTGAATATAGTATAGGATAAATTGAAAACATAGCTAGCTATAGTGCTTTGGAAATAAGATATTAAGGATAATTAGATGTTTTTTCATTGACTTATTTTGTTTCTACTATCATTTTTAATCCATTTATAAAATATGTTAGTGGGTTTCAGTTTTAAATCTAATTTGGAACAAAAGGAGATATAAATTTACCTTGTATTCTGCTTACACAATAAAAATGTTTTTATGAGTATTAAGGATATTTTCTTCTGGATTATGATTCTTCACATGTATTATGATAATGCGGACCTGATATTGTTATTGGGTGTAGTATTGGGCTGTTTCTGAATGATAATGTGCCGTATCTTGAAAGTCATCTTCAAAATGAGAATTTTGATGGCAATTTTGTTTCATAATACTACTTGTTTTTCCTTAAAGCTTTTATTGTTGAGCAGAGGCTCTAGAAATATATAATAAAACTAGTTAGATTTTAGCATAACTCAAATTTTGCTCTTTGAATTGATTTTCAGAGTTCATTGGTTGAGGCCATGTGCCACGGATGTGATTATCTGGAACAAGTGCATGGACATGCTTCAAGAAATAAGCAAATAATAGCACACTGAAGAATATAATTAATATAATTATATAAAGTAAAAGAAGTATTATAAAAAATTATAATGCATATACATAAAACACATTTAACCATTATAGCATTTATCAACATAAAATTAGAATGCATAGATAAAAATTATGACAGTTTTAGAGGTTGAAATTAAGCCTATTATTTGGATGTTGACATGGGGTAGGAATACTGTTTAATTTCTTTTTCAACACCTAAGGTCATTGTTAGCATCATTCTTTTAGTATATTAAATGTTTTTTTTTTTGCGGTACGCAGGCCTCTCACTGTTGTGGCCTCTCCCGTTGCGGAGCACAGGCTCCGGACGCGCAGGCTCAGCGGCCATGGCTCATGGGCCCAGCCGCTCTGTGGCATGTGGGATCTTCCCGGACCGGGGCATGAACCCATGTCCCCTGCATCGGCAGGTGGACTCTCAACCACTGTGCCACCACGGAAGCCCCCTGTATATTAAATTCTTGAATGATTCTTTCCCAATGGAAATGTTAGTTATTAATATTCATATATAGTCTTTAATCCTTTTATTACCTCTTCAACCAGCTACAGCCAGTTTTTTTTAACTAGACCTTCAGACCCTAGATCTACTTCTGGTTACCATCTCAGGCTCCCTCTGGCCAAAGCAGGGATTATCTAAAGCAGTGATATCAGCGTAGATGGTCAGAGAACTGTTTGTTACTAGTGGCGTAAGGAAATGTGACCAAAACGTAAATCCATACAATCTTTACTTCATCAAGAAAAGCTTGCTTAATGATGTGGCTGATTTAAATTCTGGCATGGCTCTTTATCTCATGGCAGACCAGTAACAATCAGTTTGAGGCCTGCCATTGCCATCAGGCCACTCTTGGAGGAGCACTGAGTACGGGTCCATTCCTCACCTCTGCTGGTGAGGCCAGAGTGACTCATGTCAGGTTGGGGACCAGACCACATTCATTGTGTGGAGTTGGGGCCAGAGTGGGACCACTTGGGCCATGTGGAACACGGCCATGGAAGGAAGTTGAAAAAGCTGAAACAAAATGAAAAATACTACCTGGAATTATGAATCATATAAAGTTTCATACTTAGAAATAAGAGAAAACAGTAGCCTTTCAGCCAGCCCTTGTGCCAGGTCTCTAAGTAGGTGGGTTCTACTTCTAGCTCTAGGGCCAACTAGTTTAGAGAAACTTCCCTTAGTAAGGAAAACCTAAATATGCTGGATAAAATGTGTTTTTTGAAAAGTAATTTTTAAAGCATGGCTGAGTTGGCAGAAACATAAGGGAATCTCTTGGAGGACAGAGATGAAAAGGCAGTATGAATCAGGAGGGGTAAGTAGCCACTGGAGCCAGCTTTTGTCCCTGAGGTATCTAATGATCTCCAATGGCCCCAAGCCTGGGTTTTAATAGGCTGTGTGTAGGGGGCTCAGGCGATAGAGCCTGAGGCTGAGGAGTTGGCAACCATATGATTAAAACCTCAGTGGATGAGGAAAAACCTGCTCTGGAGAGGGAGTGGTAGAAACCTTGTGGTCTCATGTATGTATGTATGTATATGTGTGTATGTATGTTCCTATGTATGCATTTATGTAAGTATGTGTATGTCTATCTATCTATGAATGTATCTCTGCTTTGGTTGTGGGTGAAATGGGCAAAAAAGTCTCCCATGAGAATTTCTAACTACAAGTCTGCATGAAGGTAGGTTTGGGGTTTGAATTCACACTCCTTGCAGAGCCTGAGAAACCCCAGGTTGAATGTTTAGTTGAACGTGATCTTAGAGAACTTAGAGTACTCCTGACTCCTGATAGAAGGAAAGGGAAATCTCTTCTAGAAGAAGACAGTTTAAATCCTTATAGAATTCCCACAAATAAAGTTTAAGGACCATGAATTCACAGTAAAGATCCCCTTTCCCCCTCAAAACAACCTTAAGAAAATAAGCCACCATAAGCAAGAGTTAATAGAAAAAACACACTACAGAATCAGTTCCACATAGACTGCAGTTTGGAACAGTATATTTCAGAGTGTAAAATAAGTCTGCCTAATACATTTAAAGAAATCAAAGGGGCTTTTGAGATTTGAAATAGAACCAATTAGAACTCACAGAAATGAAAATATAAAGTGGAAATTCTTGGAATTAGACCTTCCTTGATCTCTGCACAGGATCCTGGAACTTACACTTATTTTCCCCACATCTTTCTGTAACTTTTCTAAATCTTTGCATCATCCCTCTAGTGAGAACACCAGTATTTTCAAATCAGCCAGAGAAAAGTTATGTAGCTTTTCTAGAATAGCACATCAGTCTCTGAACTCCAGGGCAGAAGAAGGAAAAAGGTATATTATAATCACAAACAACCTACATTTGTAAGAATACACCACTGTTATTTTTTTCCCCCAGTAAAATGGATTTTTTCCAATTGCTTATCTGCCTTTCTTACTGCCTCTCTTAGCTTTAGCTTTTACAGTGTTAGCTCTTTATACTTGAACTTTTTACATTGAACAGTTTTAATTGGGACACGCACCAGATTTAATAAAGAAATGAACTCCCTGATTCATTAAAACATTTAAAAATGACTTTATTTTTCAGGACAGTTTTAGGTTTACAGAAAATTGTGCAGAAAGTGTACTCATATACCCATTCGCAGTTTTCCCTTTTACTATCATCTGGCTTTCGTGTGGTACATTTACTACAACTGATGAACAAATATCGATGCATTATTATGTTCATATTTTACATTAGGGTTCATGCTTTGTGTTGTATAGTCTATAGATTTTTTTTTTAATAAACTTATTTATTTTTGGCTGCATTGGGTCTTTGTTGCTGTGCATGGGCTTTCTCTAGTTGCGGAGAGCCGGGGCTATTCTTTGTTGTGGTGCGCAGGCTTTTCATTGCAGTGGCTTCTCTTGTTGCGGAGCACAGGCTCTAGGTGTGCAGGCTTCAGTAGTTGTGGCACACAGGCTCAGTAGTTGTGGCTCGCGGGCTCTAGAGCACAGGCTCTGTAGTTGTGGCGCATGGGCTTTGTTGCTGTGTGGCATGTGGGATCTTCCCGGACCAGGGATTGAACCCATGTCCCCTGCATTGGCAGGCAGATTCTTAACCACTATGCCACCAGGGAAGTCCCTGGATTTTTTAAAAAGATTTTTTGATGTGGACCATTTTTAAAGTCTTTATTGAATCTGTTACAATATCGCTTTTGTTTTATGTTTTGGTTTTTTGTTCCTGAGGCATGTGGGATCTTATCTCCCTGACCAGGGATTGAACCTTTACCCCCTGCACTGGAAGGCAAAGTCTTAACCACTGGACCACCAGGGAAGTCTCCAGTCTATAGATTTTAATAAGCACCTAAAGTCATTTTTCTACCATTATAATATCATGCAGAATAATTTCACTCCCTAAAAATCCTGTGTTCTTCTGATTCATTCCTCCTCCTATTCCTCTGAACCCCTCGCAACCACTGATCTTTCTTCTATGGTTTTGCCTTTTCCAGAATGTCATGTACCTGGAATCATGTGGTATATAGACTTTAAAACATAATAGATTATTATTATTTTTTTTTCTTGCGTTATGCGGGCCTCTCACTGTTGTGGCCTCTCCCATTTGCGGAGCACAGGCTCCGGACGCGCAGGCTCAGTGGCCATGGCTCACGGGCCCAGCCGCTCCGCGGCATGTGGGATCTTCCCGAAACGGGGCACGAACCCGTGTCTCCTGCATCGGCAGGCAGACTCTCAAGCACTGCGCCACCAGGGAAGCCCCATAATAGATTATTTTTTGAGCAGTTTTAGGTTTACAGAAAAAAAGTGAGCAAAAAGCACAGAGTTCCCATGTATCTTTTCACCACTATTGGGGCCCCGAAATTTCCCCTATTATTATTATTTTCTTTTTGCGGTACACGGGCCTCTCACTGTTGTGGCCTCTGCTGTTGCGGAGCACAGGCTCCGGACGTGCAGGCCCAGTGGCCATGGCTCACGGGCCCAGCCGCTCCAAGGCATGTGGGATCTTCCCGGACCAGGGCACGAACCCGTGTCCCCTGCATCGGCAGGTGGACTCTCAACCACTGCGCCACCAGGGAAGCCCTCCCCTATTATTAATGTCTTGCATTAGTGTGGTGTGTTTCTTACAATTGATAAGACAATATTGCTACATTATTTTTTTTAAATAAATTTATTTTATTTATTTATTTTTGGCTGCATTGGGTCTTTGTTGCTGTGCACGGGCTTTCTCTAGTTGTGGTGAGCGGGGGCTACTCTTCGTTGCGGGGCGCGGGCTTCTCATTTTGGTGGCTTCTCTTGTTGTGGTGCAGGGGCTCTAGGTGTGTGGGCTTCAGTAGTTGTGGCGCGTGGGCTCAGTAGTTGTGGCTTGTGAGCTCTAGAACGCAGGCTCAGTAGTTGTGGCACACGGACTTAGTTGCTCCATGACATGTGGGATCCTCCCGGACCAGGGCTCAAACCCGTGTCCCCTGCATTGGCAGGGGGGGGGTCTCACCCCC
>NW_006787469.1:3116195-3141865 GCF_000442215.2 Lipotes vexillifer
GCTCTAGAACGCAGGCTCAGTAGTTGTGGCACACGGACTTAGTTGCTCCATGACATGTGGGATCCTCCCGGACCAGGGCTCAAACCCGTGTCCCCTGCATTGGCAGGCGGATTCTCAACCACTGCACCACCAGGGAAGCCCCCTGATACATTATGATTAACTAAAGTCCATAGTTGTGTTGTACAGTCTGTGGGTTTTAACAAGTGTGTTACATGTACCCATCCTTATAGTATCATACAGAATAATGGCTTCATTGCCCAAAAAATCTCATGTGTACCACCTATTCATCCCTCCCTCTCCCCCCATGAATCCTTGGCCACCACTGATCTTTTTACTGTCTTCATAGTTTTCCAAAATGTCGTATATTTACTGTCATATAGTTTTCGGAATGTCATATAGTTGGAATAATATAGTGTATAGAATTTTCAGATTGATCTCTTTCACTTAGCAATATGTATTTAAAATTTATTCGTGTCTTTTCTGTGGATGGACCTAGAGACTGTTATACAGAGTGAAGTAAGTCAGAAAGAGAAAAGCAAATATTGTATATTAATGCATATATGTGGAATCTGGAAAAATGTTATAGATGAACCGGTTTGCAAGGCAGAAATAGAGGCACAGATGTAGAGAACAAATGTATGGACACCAAGGGGGGAAAGCGGGGGTGGGGGGGGTGGTGTGATGAATTGGGAGATTGGGATTGACATGTATACACGGATGTGTATAAGATAGTTAACTAATAAGGACCCGCTGTATAAAAAAAATAAAATTCAAAAAAAAAAGAAAAAAAATTTATTCATGTCTTTTTGTGGCTTAATAGCTCATTTCTTTTTATTGATGAAAAATATTCCATTCTCTGGATCTACCACATTCATCTACCAAAGCACATTTTGGTTGCTTCCAAGTTTTGGCAATTATGAATAAAGCTACTACAAACATTTGGATGCAGGTTTTTGTGTGGCCATAAAATTTCAGCTTATTTAGGTAAATACCATGAGAGCGATTGTTGAATCTTATGGCAACCTACGTTTAACTTTGTAAGAAATTGTCAAACTGTCTTTCAAAGTGGCTATACCATTGCATTTCTACCACCGAGGAATGAGAGTTCTTATTGGTCCACATCCTTGTCAGCATTTGGTGGAGTATAGATTCAAACTTCCGATCTAGTGGGAGAGGATAGGACTGGTAAACAAATATGATAATGTAAAGCAGAAAAAACAAGGGACATGAGAGAAGTGCAAAGAAAGTGCTATAATTTTTTCAAAATAGAGAACGATTATAGCAGAGGGATCTGGGAAGGCTATGTGGAAAATGTGAAATCTGAGTTGAATCTTGGGAAATGTGTAGGGCTTTCCTTTGTGTAGTTGGGAGTGGGTATTATAGAAAGAAGATACTTTGTAGAAAAGGGCTAGATACGGGAAAGCTTGGGCCATTTTAGGGAATAGTAGGCAAGATCAGTGGCTTTTATGGATTAATACAAAGGTTTGACTTCATGCTAATGACACAGAGATACATGATGTTTTGGAAACTTGAACTTTTCTGAAGCAAGAATGTGAACCAGGCTTTCTGCAGTGCTCTTGTTTGGGAGAGGGTCACTTAGCGAGTGTGCACCCCAGCTGCCAGCCCAGCATCTACCGCCAACACAGCTCTCCTAGTCTCAACTTGGCATCACATGGACCTTAACACTTGTGGGTATTAAAAGCTATGTTTCTATGGTTTTTTAAAAAATTATTATTAAAAAAGCTCTTCTAGTGGTAGTGATTGAGATTTGCAAAGAGGGCAAAGACATTGGTTCTTAGTAACAATGACAGTTGCTTCAGATAAATGTAGAAGTGGAATGCTGAATTTGTTATTCGATCAGATTGGTGACAGGAGTTTGGAATTTTGCAAATGATGTGCGACAAAGCCTTTCTGTGGTCAGGGGTCTGCTTGTATCCAGTTTGACTGGAAGGGAACAGAGGAAAATAAAATTGTAAAAGTAGTATAGGGCCATATTTAACGGCAGGATATGGCAGGCTGATAAAGTTGTATGAGCAGCTGTTTGATATGACCTGAACTGAACTTAGAGAAACGTTTTTATTGGTGTGTTAATTAAACTTATCCTATCAACAAAGGCGATGCTGAAAGTTACTATAAGGACTGTTCAAACAAGTAGAAGTTCAGTAAAATGAAATGATTCACATAATAGATGCTTTATTCTCAAGACTTCTGTTCTCCCAATTTTGTACCCTGCATGAAGATTGTAGGTTGTGTGGGATTTTTCTGTAATCTCCATCTCTCTAGGTAGTTTTTCTATCTCTCTAGAAGAACTGCAATCATATTTGTAATAAAATGATTATAACATGTCTTTGGTAGACATTACCAATTGCCTACCCCATTTATAACTTCTTCCTTACTGATAAAACTCTGGGACAGCCATATGCCTAGTTTACAATATTCACAGTCTCAGATTCCCTTATATCTAGGGGTGGCCCTGTGCACCAGTTCTGGCCAATGGGGTAGAAGCAGGCATGTTCTGATAAGAAGAGAAAGACTCAGCTGACATATGCCCTTTGCCCTTCATCCTTTCTCTTCTTGGTTGGAGCATAGAAATGTTTCTTGAACCTTCAGGAGGCATCTTGAGAACACGAGGGCAGAGCAGAAAGATAAAGGAGGATGGGGCAGTGATGCCATCAGGAAGCCACTGCATCACCCCTTATCTGCTGACTTCTGACCTATCTCTCTCTTTTTTAAAATTAATTAATTTATTTTTGGCTGCGTTTTGTCTTCGTTGCTGCGCTCGGGCTTTCTCTAGTTAAGGTGAGCGGGGGCTACTCTTTGTTGTGGTGCGCGGGCTTCTCATTGCAGTGGCTTCTCTTGTTATGGAGTATGGGCTCTAGGAGCGCGGGCTTCAGTAGTTGTGACTCACGGGCTATAGAGCACAGGCTCAGTAGTTGTGGTGCACAGGCTTAGTTGCTCCACGGCACGTGGGATCTTCCCGGACCAGGGCTCGATCCTGTGTTCCCTGCACTGGCAGGCGGATTCTTAACCACTGTGCCACCAGGGAAGCCCTGACCTATCTCTTAAGTGAGAAAAACCAACCTTGGCTATGTCAGGGAGGTCTTGTGGGTTTTTTTTTTTTTTAATGAAAGTAATACTCATTGATACGGTAGCCTACTTCCAGTCAGATATAAAATGTTTAACATTTCATGCTAGTGCATCAGTGGGATTAAGGGAATTAATGAGTCTTGCAGGGGAATTTCTGTGGCACTTCAGTGTGTCTGCCTTGTAGGATGTGAGTTTCATCCCCAAACTGAAAGATACACCTTCCCCCAGTGGAAGCAGGTTATAACCTCTCCCTGTTGCTAAAGTGAATACAGATGGCACAGAGGGCAAACATCAAGGGGAAGAACTCTGATCACGAGGAGCCCAGAGTGCTCAATGTAGTGCAGGAACTTGCAGTAGAGACAGAAGTCACTTTGCGGGTAAGCGAGTGATTAGCCACAGGCATTTCACAGGCTGTAATGGAGAGAGCAAGCCTCCTGCAAAATGCCACTGGTGATGGCCTAGAGAGTATTTGCAGAGTATATAGAAATGGTAATAAGAATCCTGGCACGATGGACTAGCATTCTAGATCAGCACCATCCAAAGAAATACAGTACAACCAACATATATATCAATAACTTCAAGTCTTGTAATAGTCACTTTAAAAAGGTAAAAACAAACAGGTGAAGTTTTATTTAACCCAACACGTTGCCTATTATTGTTTTAATGTATAATCAATATAAAATTATTAATGAACTAGTATGTATATGTATCACATCTTGGTCTAGACTAGTCACATTTTAGGTGCTCAGTATCCACATGTTGGCTAGTGACTACTGTATTGGACAGGGCAGTTTTAGAGAAGAACAAAGTGATTTATATGCTCTACAGATACATTGGTTTATTCTAAAAAAAAAAAAAAGTAAAAATTTTCACCAAAATTCTAATTGTCTAGAGTTGTAGAAGAAATATGCATAAGTTAACTTCTAGGAGAATCTAACAATGGTGAGGAAAACGTCCTATGGAAAATGTCCAGCCATCTTTTTTTTTTTTTGCGGTACGCGGGCCTCTCACTGTTGTGGCCTCTCCCATTGCGGAGCACAGGCTCCGGACGCGCAGGCTCAGCGGCCATGGCTCACGGGCCCAGCCGCTCCGCGGCATGTGGGATCTTCCCGGACCGGGGCACAAACCCGTGTCCCCTGCATCGGCAGGCGGTCTCCCAACCACTGCGTCACCAGGGAAGCCCCCCAGCCATCTTTTTAAAGAGTCACTTTTTAAAGTGAGCCTGACCTGGGTTGTTAGATATGATCTAAAAAAAAAAAAAAAAAAAAAAAAAAAGATGGCCAAGAAGTGAAAATGAAAAGATTTATTGAAACCATATGTGTAATCTTGGAAACAGAAAAAATACTCTCAATTTCACCTCTTGAGTATATTAAGAAGTAATAAACTATTTGTGTCTTTGGGGGATTATTCACAATGTCTAGCTAAAATGTTGGGAATTTATTTAACTTGTTTTACCATTCTGCTGTTACAGCCTTTTCCTTCCTTAAATTGGGAGGGATGAGAGAAGACAAATTTCAGGAACACAGAAAAGGCTTTGTTACTTCATTGTTATAGTCACTGAGATTCATATCAACTCAGTTTGTATTTGATTCCTGAAGTTAGAATATCTCAACCATTTTTATTTGGGCATAATATTTGCTGATGTAATTGTTATTTATCTCAGTTCATTTAATGAATCGAATATTCCGAAGGGTATTTAACTCTTTACTTTCTTTTTGGTCAACCAGCATCAGATACTCTGTTTACCAGTAGCAAAGAGTCTGATGTCTCAGCAGGTCCCACCTCCACCAAAGTGCCTCCTGCTGGTAGTACTGGAGAACATTTAAAAAGGTTTCTGCAGACATGCATGAAGTTTTTTATTTTGTTTTGTTTTGGTATGACTAGAGATACACTTTGTGAAGACGAAGGATTCTCTTGTGCCCAACTAGAAATAATAGATGACTGCTTCTATTTTATTTTTATTTTCTTAATTGATGTATAGTTGATTTACCATGTTGTGTTAGTTTCTGCTGTACAGCAGAGTGATTCAGTTATATACATATATATAATCTTTTTTAATATTCTTTTCCATTATGGTTTGTCACAAGATATTAAATATAGTTCCTTGTGCTATACAGTAGGACCTTGTTTATCCATTCTATATATAACAGTTTACATCTGCTAATCCCAAACTCCCAATCTACCCCTCCCCCAGCCCCTTCCTCCCTTGGCAACCATAAGGCTGTTCTCTATGTCTGTGAGAGATGACTGCTTCTGAAGATAAAGAAGGAGACTTCGTTGAAAGATTTTTTATTATAAAGTAATTATGTAAACCTGGTTAGCAAAAATGACTTTTTAGAGAATTCAGGCAACCCAGAAGAATATAAAGAAGAAAGGAAAAATCACCCATAATGTCACTTCTTGGAAAGGTGACCTATAATACAGCCATAGTTAACCTGTGGCCATTATCCTTCTGGACATTTTTCCTATTCATATGCTCCTCTCTACCACCACACACATCCCCTCCCCTCTTGTCTCCTTCCTTTCCTTCTGGTTTTCTTTGTCTTTTTACAAAACTGAGACCATATTCTACAGATATTTCATAGTCTGCTCTTTCCTTTAACATTCATTATGGGCACATTCCTATGTTAATAAAGTATATACTCACCTCACCATTTTAAATAGTATGCTACTATGATGAGTATATGAGTGTGTCTGTTGAGCCAGTCCTGTAATTGTTCATGTCTAGTTATGGTCAGTATTTTTTTTTTTTTTTGCAGTACGTGGGCTTCTCACTGTTGTGGCCTCTCCCGTTGCAGAGCACAGGCTCTGGATGCATAGGCTCAGCAGCCATGGCTCATGGGCCCAGCCGCTCTGCGGCATGAACCCGTGTCCCCTGCATTATGGTCCATATTTTTGTTGTAAACTATGATGGAGTGAGCATCCTTGTCTATGCATTTGTTGAATTATTTTCTTAGGATAAAGTCCTAAGTGGAATTGCTGAGTCAGAGTATATGTAGAAAGAGTTTGGCTCTCTGTTGCCAAATTACTCTCCAAAGATGATGTTTAATTTATACATGCACCAACAGTGTTCTGGAGTGCTAGATCTATGCCTATAGTGTTATCATTAAAAAAATTTGTTGCCAGTCTGTTAGTTTAAAATGGTGTCATTGCTTTAGTTTGCATTTTTTGGTTACTAGTGAATTTGGGCATGTTTTCAAATGTTTATTGGCAGTTTGTATTTCTTCTTTGGTGAATTTTCTATTTATATATTTGTTCATTTTTAAGAATTAAGGTGTTTTTCTTTTCTTTTTAATATGTAGCTATCTTTATATATTTAGGACACATACTCTTTGTTACATGTTATAGACCTATTACCAAAATGTTAAATTATACTTACTGTTTTCCCGTTTTTAAAAAAGTTTGCAAGGTGATGTTTTTCTAGCTTATTATCATGTGGAGTCATTTGTGAGAAGTATATGTAGGTTGTTGCAACTTGCTTTGTGTTTCTTGAAATGATACATCAAAAGTATTTATATCCTTTCATGTTGAAGCCCTGCATCATTTCTGGAGTATGTTTTGAGTACGTTGTGTCAAGGAAATCACCACCTAATTATGTTCCTGCTAAAGCGTCTGTTATTGACTTTGAAGTTTGCTGCTAATCTCTTCTTAGCTACATTTCTTTGGATCTAAGTTTTAGATAAGCAGTGGCAAGTGAAAACATAGAAGAATGTAATTTCTTTTCTTGAGGGAGTGTACTTTTAATATTTTAATTTAATGTTAACGGAATTAGCCAACACCATTTTTATTTTTATTTATTCTATCTCTACATTATATGAAAACACACATAATCAACATCAATGGTCTGAGATTATCCTTCAGAATATTTTCTGAGCTGGTTATTCAAGCAATGTACAGCAGTTAGTAAAGTCTTTAACAGCGTATTAAGATTTGACAGACCTGTTAACCGATACTGTATCACGTACTTGAATGTTGAATGGTCTCATGCAAAAAAGAAGTGGTAACTAGGTGATGGGATGGAGGTGGTAGCTAATGCTATGGTTGGAACCATTTTGCAACATATATCAATCAACATGTTTGTGTACCTTAAATATATACAATGTTATTTGTCAATTATATCTCAGTAAAGCTGGGGAACCAAAAACTTTTGAAATACTTAGTAAAAAATAGGGCTTTTCATAGTTTGGAAAGTCTACCCCCTAATTGCTGTTTTTAGCTACTGTTACACTTTTGGGTATGAAAGTAACATGGTAATATTAAATTTGACTATGAAAGCTACTAATATATTAATATATTAAATTCATGTCTCTAAGAATTTTAAATAGGGGACACAAGGCAAATAAATACATAAATAGTAGGAGAATATAAACAATAATTTCAAGATTTTGAAGGATACAGTATAGAAGGTACTTTGATTTGATACTTTGGCAAATAGGAAAGAAAATTTTATAGGTAGGGCTTGAGTTACTCAGAGAGAAGGAGGGGAATGGGACAAGTGGAGGAGGAACAATTGGATGCCACAAGGATACAGATGAGGATTGGCAGCCGTGGAGGGCAGGCTCCAGGAACGGATCCTGATGTAGGGGTCAAGGACTAACCCTAGGTAGTCAGCTAGAACCTTATCAAAGTAGTGGCTTGCATGACAAGATTGCATGCAATCTTTTTTCTTAGATTGCAGGCAATCTAAGAAAATGGGTAAAATGCGAAGATATGCAAACACGAGAGGGGACAACATATGTGAAAGCAAGACAGAGAGCTCTAAAACCCTATGGTTCTATGAGTCTGTATACTGGGAAAATGTAACCCTCATTGACAGTGAATCTCTACTACAAATTTAAGGGAGAAGAATTGGGCTAAGAAAGAGAGGTTGTGTAATTCATTATGATTTTTCTATGGTACCTAACTCACATTATGTATATTTTTAATTATTTAATTAGTTGACTAAAAATATCTTTGAAAACTGGGTCATAGTGTAATTCAAACTTTGTACATAATGTATTAAGACATAAACTTATGTAGTTTTTGAGAATGTTGTGTATATAATTTGGATCTTTTAAAAGTCTGGCTTTGTTTTATAATGCTTGCTGGGTTTTAACCATCCATTTTTAACTGTATATTCCATTTAGACAAATTTCATAATTCTTAAACTTTGATATTCTGACTTCTATATTCTTGACACTGGGTTAGGGACATCGTGATGATAACTCAGAGTAAATAGGGTGAGATCACAAGGCCTCAGTGGTCAAGATGGCTATATATTAAAATCTTTGAATCAGAGTGAAAAACAAAAAGACCACTCAGTGTCACTTGCAGAGCATCATTATTCCCCTTGTTTTTGTAGTGCTTTGTAGTTTGGAAAGTATTACTTTCCAAGGGACAAATAGTACTTGTCCCTGCTGTTTGACTTGATCTTCATGACAGCCTTGGAGGTAGTTACAGTCATCACTACCTCTACTGTTACAGGTGAGGACACCAAGACATGGGGCTTAGGTGACTTGCTTGTAACCCATATCTCCTGACTTCCAGGAAAGTTCTTTAAACATATATAGCCTCTGTCATTATTATTTGTTCATAGCTCCCTAATTGGGTGGTATCGGAAGGCAGTACTTTTGATTTTCTTCTTTGTGTGTGCCATACTATTTCAGGCTTAGTGGAATAGGCATTCAAATATTTGAATGAATTCTTTTTCCCAGGAAAGGTAATAATACAGCCCTACCTTAAATAGATTGTTAAAATCTGCCTTACTCTGGCAGATGTTTTGAAAAAAATTAGATATAGCGGTAGATCAACAGCCACACACTTAGCTTGATTCCTTTGGAGAGATTTATTGTGGCAGTTAAGCGTGCAGAATCAAGTGGGCAGACAAATCTTTTAATTAGCCCTTGATCATGGAGCTTACCTCATTCATTTCCTAGATCTGCAAGGGCACAAAGAGAGGTTGTTTCAAATAATTTTCATACTGTTTTTGTGGCTCATATACTTGACTGTTCAGGAGCTACTAGACCATAAAATCCAGCCAGTGAGAGCATTGGAAGTCCCAGAGCTCAAAGGTTTATTAAGTGGTGTGAAGCTCTATTGTTTTGTGCATGTGTTAAATAATTGCTGTCAGTTCAAGACTGTTAAAAATTCCCAGCTAGTAATAACACGAATAGTACTTTATGGCTTCAAAAGGAGATAAAAGAAATTTCTTATTCAGCATTTTGGCGGCATCACAGCAGATGTCAGTTTTGTTATTGTGAGGACTTTACTTTTGGCAGATGCTCTCCCTTCTGGCAGCAGAGCTCTAATTACCATATAAATTAAGCTGGGAAATGAGCGGAGGGCACAAAGCCCGGCCCCTTCTGCTTATACCCACTTTGCGAGGGCTGCAGTGCCAAGCAGGCAGAATGGGGGCCCATGCGATGGAGAGGGCTCCACCTCCCCTTTCTTTCCACTCAGATTGATTAGAGGAACATTAAGCTGCTTAGCTGCTGTGCAAACACAAGGATCATTCTTTCTTTTTTTCTCTCTCTCTTTTTTTTTTAACCCAGCGTCGTCTCTCCAACAGTATTCCATGAATTAGCCTAATCCATCCTGCTTTAATTCAGAGGCACTAATTATATTTCAGCATACATTCTTACACACTAAATTATAAGTATCCTTACTTTAATCAGTTGTAACTAGTCCTTAAATTGAGGGTTTAGTACTTTCCTTTTATGGGATAACAGGCTTTGCTGTGTTATGTGGTGGGGTTAGACCCTTTAGGACTTGAAGATGTGGATGATGCATTATTATTATTATTTTTTTTCCTAAAGAGCTCGGTAGTTTCTTCTAGCCAGAGTATAATTCAAAACTTTATAATGTCCTTTTACAATTTGTAAAATGGTGTTTGATGCTTAGGTAGATTTGGGATGTGAACAAATAACCACAATTTGTAGGGACATAATTATACTACAGATGAATAATGGTTTATAGTTGCAAAGCATTTCCCATGTAAATTATCTTGTTTGTTGTTTAAATAACCCTCAACATGGGTGATTTAGGGATTCATATGAGGTGAGTGCTGCAGGCCACACAGTTAGTTGGTAGCATAGAATGGAAGACTCATCGTGCTTTGGGGAGTTCTTTCCTCCCACTGTATGCTGCTTATTGACTGGAGGTTCCCCCGACTGTTAAGCTTACATACTTATAAAGTTCCTGATGAAATGATCCTTCCTATCAGCGTTATTTATTTGTATTTTTATCAGGCTTGGTAGAAAATCATCACAATTTGTACCACTTAAAGAGAACCACCTGTGAACATTCTGCAAAATTTTACATTTTACTCACACCATAAAGTAAGAAACCGTAGTTTTTATTCTTCGGCTATTCTGGTTTCTTAAAACAATTATGCTTTAAAAAATATGTATCATAGGGTTTTAAGCATCATTAGAAAATTATAAAGAAGAGAGTCTGATGACTATCCCCTTGAGAACCGGATATTCAGAGTGGTTAAGAGAACTACAGAGACTTTCTGTCTTCACAATAGGGCTGGGTAAGAACCACATCAGTTGAGAGATATATCAACTTCCTGTCCACTGTCCCCTCCTCCCCCCATGAAAAAACTGTACACCCATTGATCCATTCTGCTATCTTACCTCATTGGGATTTCTCCTCTTTAATATATGAGACTGGGTGGAAATGACCTTGACTTGTCAAGGTCAGAGACTCATCGTGGAACTTAACTTCTTGAAGGAGAGTGTTCAGCCATGGCAATCTCAGGCAGAGCTACTTGGTCACTGGGCACTGCTCAGAGATCACTGGCTAAGGGACAAGAAGGGGCTGAAATCCACTGGGCTCCATTTGCTAAGTCCTGCTCATTGGCACCTGCTGAATTCACCTGGAGGAAGGGGAGACTTTCTCTTTCTTCCAGTTTTATTGAGATATAATTGACATACACTCTGTATAAGTTTAAGGTGTGCAGCATAGTGATTTGGTTTGCATACATCATGAAATGGTTACCACAGTAAGTTTAGTGAACATCCATCATCTCATATAGACACAAAATAAAAAGAAAAAATATTGTTTCCTTGTGATGAGAACTCTTAGGATTTGCTCACTTAAAAACCTTCATATAAAAAAAAACCTTCATATATAATATGCAGCAGTGTTAATTGTATTTGTCATGTTGTTACATCCTTAGTACTTTATCTTATAACTGGAAGTTTGTACCTTTTGACTGCCTTCATCCAATCTCCCCTCTCCCCCCAGTCCACCTCTGGTAACTACAAATATGATCTCTTTTTCTTTGAGTTTGTTTGTTTTTGAAGTATAATTGATCTACAACACTGTGTTAGTTCCTGGTGCACAAGATAGTGTTTCAATATTTCCATACATCACACAATGATCACCATGATAAGGGAGAGACTTTCTCTTTACGTGAAAGGCTCTAGTCACTGGCCAAGCACCTCAGTGAGGTTGCTTCTACCTGGAGGGGCACCTTTTCCAATTTGTCCAAAGGCATCCTGTGTAGGTGCTGCTTGTTGATGAGACTCAGGGCAGGGGCAATTGAACACCGTCTACCTAGTCACCAAGGCTAGACACTTCACATCTTGCACTCTCTCTTTTCTTGTTTAACTTGGGTGAATTGTTCAGGCACATTGCTCTTTAGGTGGACATAGAAAGTCTCCCTTTCCTAAACACTTGACTGGACCCTATTAATTATGCAAAGATAAGGCAAATAAGTAACCACTATTCTGGGAGAAGAGTGACAGGAAATTTGTGGCCGGACAACATTGCCACTGTTAGTATCCCTTTGTGTGCGCTGCAGACTGCTGGCATAGGGACCAGCGAGTGTCCGGGAGGGAATGGAACCAGACTCTACCCCTTTCTCTTTCGATTCACTTTTACCAAAACCTCTCTGATAGTTTGATGTTGCCCCAGGTGAGGTCCCTTGGAAGGAAAGAATTCCAGGGGGTCCAAAGGGGAACTCACCACGGAGGAAGGAGGAGGTTGACTTGGTGACCCAGGCTTAATGTTAGGGCTTTTGGAAGCTCATGGGGGAGGTTCTGATGGCTGAGCTTGGGTCTGTGGCACAGCACCGGTCCTTGGACAGAGTATGTGAGTGAAAGTAAAACAGCAACGCCCTGGGGTCCCTTGTGTGAGGCACTGCTGTACTCTGTGCAGGGATCTACATCAGGGTTCATGGCAGCAGTGAACAAAAATGGCACATTTGTGGCTTTACCAGGAGCCATGGCAGCTAGAAATCTGGACCCATCTTAAACTGATTAGACTTTCCAGTTTCTTTCAGGCTGATGTTTGGAAGCAGGACAGGCCACAAACGTTCTAAACAATTTGGGGTTAGGGATTGGGGAGTAACTTCTAGAGGGAGATAGTGAAGTTGCTGCTAATACTGTGGCTGATGGGATATCAGAAACAATGAATGGAAAAGTAAGAGATGGGACTATATTCTTTACCCACAGCTGTGAAGGGAGCCATATCAGGAGATTCTTCCTCCTCGTTGTCTTTCCAGTCCTTCTCCTCTGCTTCACCACATTAAATGGCCAGTCTCTCCGGGCCATTTCCACACTGCTACAAGAATGATCTTTCCAGGGCTTCCCTGGTGGCGCAGTGGTTGAGAGTCCGCCTGCCGATGCAGGGGACACGGGTTCATGCCCCGGTACGGGAAGATCCCACATGCCGCGGAGCGGCTGAGCCCGTGAGCCATGGCCGCTGAGCCTGCGCGTCCGGAGCCTGTGCTCCGCAACGGGAGAGGCCACAGCAGTGAGAGGCCCGCATACCGCAAAAAAAAAAAAAAAAAAAAAAAAATGGTTTTTCTAGGGGGCAAATTTGGAAGTTTAAATTCCTGCTTAACATTTTTTTTTTTTTTTTTTTTTTTTAATATTTATTTATTTGGCTGTACCGGGTCTTAGTTGTGGCATGTGAGATCTAGTTCCCCTACCAGGGATTGAACCCGGGCCCCCTGCATTGGGAACTCAGAGTCTTAACCACTGAACCACCAGGGAAGTCCCCTGCTTAACATCTTATAGTGGCCCTGTAACCTTTAGGATAAAATCCAGATTCTTTGGCTGGGTGTGTATGGACCTTCACTCCCTGGTCAGAGCCTCTCTTCCGGCCCATCTCTTGCAGTAGCTCCCTGTCTTTCCAGTGTACCCACTGCTATGAACTACTAGCCATTTTCCAAACATACAAAGCTTTTTCATGTGAGTGCTTATTAGCACAGCTTATTCTTCCCCCTGCTTTTCACTTTCTCATCCTTAAAGGCTTATTCAAATGTCAGATCCTTTGTCAAGCTTTTCTCTCCACATGTCTGTTTTTTCCGTGAGGCTGTGGACAGGGACTATGTCTTACTTATTCATTTCAGAATGAATTTACCTGATACCTGGCCCATGCCTGGCAATGGTAGAGTCTATTAATTTTGTGAAATGAAGGATGAATTTGGAGGCTAAGTGTTTGGTAGGAATGAAACCTCCCCAAGGACCTCTGAAATCATGCTAGATAGATTTGTCCTCAAGGCTGAATTCAAGGCCTCTTGCCTGCTCCATCTTGCGATCTAGGGCAAGTTACTCCATTCCCAAAGAGGAGGAATGCTGTTCTACTTTGAAAGCCTGACTAGGCCACATTTTCTAGGGCTGAAGCTTTCATGTGTGATTATATGCCGTTTTTCTCTTTCTTCTACTGGCTGGAGTTGTGTGGAAGTGACTTATTTGGCATGTGAAGAGGCCTGGCCTGGTCCCTCCTCTTTTCTCTTTCTCTCTGTTTCATCCATCTTTCTCATCAGGAGGCAGGTAGATTCAGGAGCTGTGCTCTCTCCACAGGTGGCCTGGAGTAAATGGCAGTGGGCTTTGGATAACTCTTCTCTTGCCTGTGGTCTGGCTCTGTGGTTCCCTTTCCTGCCCTGCTGATGAGCATGTCCTTCTGTCCCCATGCAGTGGTCAGCTCTCCTGGGGCTTGGATTAGGGCATGGCACAATAGGGCAGGATTGTGCCCTATTCTGTTTAGAAAAAGGCCTTTTTCATGGATCCATTCAAGTCTCAGCCAACATGAAATTGTGCCCTTTGCACACGGTAACTTCCTCCAAGGATCTTTTAGTTGGGCCAGGACAGGAATTTCTAAATCATCAGAAAAACTCTACTGCAAACCATCTGAATCCAACCCTGAGAGCCTAATGTAATGCTGGGTTTTTTTGTTTGTTTGTTTGTTTTGGGGGTGAAGTAGAAAAGGATCGCTTTATCCCTTTGCCAGGCAAAAGGGGACACAGCAGGCTCCTGCCTCGAAGAACTATGTGTCCCAACCAGGGAGGATTTTTTCTTTTTGCATATTAGATTTGTTTATTTCTTATCATATTTGACATCTCATATTATATACCAAAACTGTCAGACTAAAATGTCTTTTGTAAATCATTGCGCTCTTCTGGAGTTAAGATACCTAAAGTAAGAAATATTAATCTGGAATGGGTCAGGTCCTAACAGTCTAAGTAAATGATCTCTTTTTTTAATTTTTGAATTTTATTTAATTTATTTTTTAATACAGCAGGTTCTTATTAGTTATCCATTTTATACATATTAGTGTATATATGTCAATCCCAATCTCCCAATTCATCCCACCACCACCCCCTGGCCACTTCCCCCCCTTGGTGTCCATACGTTTGTTCTCTACATCTATGTCTCAATTTCTGCCCTGCACACCAGTTCATCTGTACCATTTTTCTAGGTCCCACATATATGCGTTAATATATGATATTTGTTTTTCTCTTTCTGACTTACTTTACTCTATATGACAGTCTCTAGATGCATCCATGTCTCTACAAATAACCCAATTTCGTTTCTTTTTATGGCTGAGTAATATTCCATTGTATATATGTAACACATCTTCTTTATCCATTCGTCTGTCGATGGGCATTTAAGTTGCTTCCATGACCTGGCTAGTGTAAATAGCGCAGCAATGAACATTGTGGTGCATGTGTCATTTTGAATTATGGTTTTCTCTGGATATATGCCCAGTAGTGGGATTGCTGGGTCTTATGGTAGTTCCATTTTTAGGTTTTTAAGGAACCTCCATACTGTTCTCCATAGTGGCTGTATCAATTTACATTCCCACCAACAGTGCAAGAGGATTCCCTTTTCTCCACACCCTCTCCAGCATTTGTTGTTTGTAGATTTTCTGATGATGCCCATTCTAACTGGTGTGAGGTGATAACCTCATTGCAGTTTTGATTTGCATTTCTCTAATAATTAGGGATGTTGAGCAGCTTTTCATGTGCTTCTTGGCCATCTGTACATCTTCTTTGGAGAAATGTCTATTTAGGTCTTCTGCCCATTTTTTGATTGGGTTGCTTGTTTTTTTAATATTGAGCTGCATGAGCTGTTTATATATTTTGGAGATTAATCCTTTGTCCATTGATTCATTTGCAGATGTTTTCTCCTGTTCTGATGGTTGTCTTTTCATCTTGTTTGTAGTTTCCTTTGCTGTGCAAAAGATTTTAAGTTTCATTAGGTCCCATTTGTTTATTTTTGTTTTTATTTCCATTACTCTAAGAGGTGGATCAAAAAAGATCTTGCTGTGATTTATGTCAAAGAGTGTTCTTCCTATGTTTTCCTCTAAGAGTTTTATACGGTCCAGTCTTACATTTAGATCTCTAAGCTATTTTGAGTTTATTTTTGTGTATGGTGTTAGGGAGTGTTCTAATTTCATTGTTTTACACGTAGCTGTCCAGTTTTCCCAGCACCACTTATTGAAGAGACTGTCTTTTCTCCATTGTGTATCCTTGCCTCCTTTGTCATAGATTAGTTAACCATATGTGCGTGAGTTTATCTCTGGGCTTTCTATCCTGTTCCATTGATCTATATTTTTGTTTTTGTGCCAGTACCATATTGTCTTGATTACTGTAGCTTTGTAGTATAGTCTGAAGTCAGGGAGTCTGATTCCTCCAGCTCTGCTTTTTTCCCTCAAGGCTGCTTTGGCTGTTTGGGGTCTTCTGTGTCTCCATACAAATTTTAAGTTTTTTTGTTCTTGTTCTGTAAAAAAATGCCATTGGCAATTTGATAGGGGTTAAATTGAATCTGTAGATTGCTTTGGGTAGTATGGTCATTTTCACAATATTGATTCTTCCAATCCAAGAACATGTATATTTCCCATCAGTTGGTATCATCTTTAATTTCTTTCATCAGTGTCTTATAGTTTTCTGCATACAGGTCTTTTGTCTCCCTAGGTAGGTTTATTCCTAAGTATTTTATTCTTTTTGTTGCAATGGTAAATGGGAGTGTCTCCTTAATTTCTCTTTCAGATTTTTCATAATTAGTATATAGGAATGCAAGATTTCTGTGCATTAATTTTGTATCCTGCAACTTTACCAAATTCATTGATTAGCTCTAGTAGTTTTCTGGTGGCATCTTTAGGATTCTCTATGTATAGTATCATGTCATCTGCAAACAGTGACAGTTTATTTGTATTCCTTTTATTTCATTTTCTTCTCTGATTGCCATGGCTAGGACTTGCAAAATTGTGTTGAATAATAGTGGTGAGAGTGGACATCGTTGTCTTGTTCCTGATCTTAGAGGAAATGCTTTCAGTTTTTCAGTGTTGAGAATGATGTTTGCTGTGAGTTTGTAGTATATGGCCTTTATTATGTTGAGGTAGGTGCCCTCTATGCCCACTTTCTGGAGAGTTTTTATCATAAGTCGTTCTTGAATTTTGTCAGAAGCTTTTTCTGCATCTATTGAGATGATCATATGGTTTTTCTTCTTCGATTTGTTAATATGGTGTATCGCAATGATTGATTTGTATATACTGAAGAATCCTTGCATCCCTGGGATAAATCCCACTTGATCATGGTGTATGATCCTTTTAATGTGTTGTTGGACTCTGTTTGCTAGTATTTTGTTGAGGATTTTTGCATCTTTATTCATCAGTGATATTGGTCTGTAATTTTCTTTTTTTGTAGTATCTTTGTCTGGTTTTGGTATCAGGGTGCTGGTGGCCTCATAGAATGAGTTTGGGAGTGTTCCTTCCTCTGCAATTTTTTGGAAGAGTTTGAGAAGGATGGGTGGTAGCTGTTCTCTAAATGTTAGGTAGAATTCACCTGTGAAGCCATCTGGTCCTAGACTTTTGTTTGTTGGAAGATTTTTAAACACAGTTTCAATTTCATTACTTGTGATTGGTCTGTTCATATTTTCTGTTTCTTTGTGATTCAGTCTTGGAAGGTTATACCTTTCTAAGAATTTGTCTGTTTCTTCCAGGTTGTCCATTTATTGGCATATAGCTGCTTGTAGTAGTCTCCTAGGATGCTTTGTATTTATTCAGTGTCTGTTGTAACTTGTCCTTTTTCATTTCTAATTTTATTGATTAGAGTCCTCTCCCTCTTTTTATTGATGAGTCTGACTAATGGTTTATCAATTTTGTTTATCTTCTCAAAGAACCAGCTTTTGCTTTCCTTGATCTTTGTTATTGTTTTCTTTGTTTCTATTTCATTTGTTTCTGCTCTGATCTTTATGATTTATTTCCTTCTACTAACTTTGGATTTTGCTTGTTCTTCTTTCTCTAGTTCCTTTAGGTGTAAGTTTTGATTGTTTATTTGAGATTTTTCTCGTTTCTTGAGGTAGGCTTGTATTGCTATAAATTTCCCTCTTAGAAGTGCTTTTGCTGAATCCCATAGGTTTTGTATCGTCGTGTTTTTGTTGTCAGTTGTCTGTAGGTATTTTTTGATTTCCTCTTTGTTTTCTTCAGTGATCTCTTGGTTATTTAGTAACATATTGTTTAGCCTCCATGTGTTTGTGTTTATTTGTTTTTTTCCCTGTAACTGATTTCTAATCTCATAGTGTTGTGGTCAGAAAAGATGCTTGATATGATTTGTTTTCTTAAATTTATTGAGGCTTGATTTGTGACCCACGATGTGATCTATCCTAGAGAATGTTCCATGTGCACTTGAGAAGAAAGTGTAATCTGCTGTTTTTGGATGGAATGTCCTATAAATACCAATTAAATCTACCTGGTCTATTGTGTCATTTAAAACTTGGGTTTCCTTATTAATTTTCTTTTTTAGTGATCTGTCCATTGGTGTAAGTGAGGTGTTAAAGTCCCCCACTATTATTGTGTTACTGTCGATTTCCTCTTTTATAGCGCTTAGCAGTTGCCTTATGTATTGAGGTGCTCCTATGCTGGGTGCATATATATTTACAATTCTTATATCTTCTTGGACTGATCCCTTGGTCATTATGTAGTGTCCTTCCTTGTCTCTTGTAACATTCTTTATTTTAAAGTCTATATTATCTGATATGAATATTGCTACTCCAGCTTTCTTTTGATTTCCATTTGCATGGAATATCTTTTTCCATCTCCTCACATTCAGTCTGTATGTGTTCCTAGGTCTGAAGTGGGTCTCTCGTAGACAGCATATATATGGGTGTTGTTTTTGTATCCATTCAGCAAGCCTGTGTCTTTTGGTTGGAGCATTTAATCCATTCACATTGAAGGTAATTATCAATATGTATGTTCCTATGACCATTTTCTTAATTGTTCTGGGTTTGTTTTTGTAGGTCCTTTTCTTCTCTTGTTTTTTCCACTTGGAGAAGTTCCTTTAGCATTTATTGTAGAGCTGGTTTGGTGGTGCTGAATTCTCTTAGCTTTTGGTTGGCTGTAAAGCTTTTGATTTCTCCATCAAATCTGAATGAGATCCTTGCTGGTTCGAGTAGTCTTGGTTGTAGGTTCTTCCCTTTCATCACTTTAAATATATCATGCCACTCCCTTCTGGCTTGTAGAGTTTCTTCTGAGAAATCAGCTGTTAACCTTATGGGAGTTCCCTTGTATGTTATTTGTTGTTTTTCCCTTGCTGCTTTCAATAATTTTTCTTCTTCTTTAATTTTTGTCAATTTGATTACTATGTGTCTTGGCATGTTTCTCCTTGGATTTATCCTGCCTGCGACTGTCTGTGCTTCCTGGACTTGGGTGGCTATTTCCTTTCTCATGTTAGGAAAGTTTTCAACTATAATCTCTTCAAATATTTTCTCAGTCCCTTTCTTTTTCTCTTCTTCTTCTGGGACGCCTATAATTCGAATGTTGTTATGTTTAGTGTTGTCCCAGAGATCTCTTAGGCTGTCTTCATTTCTTTTCATTTTTTTTTCTTTATTCTGTTCTGCGGCAGAGAATTGCACCATTCTGTCTTCCAGGTCACTTAGCTGTTCTTCTGCCTCAGTTATGCTGCTACTGATTCCTTCTAGTTTATTTTTCAGTTCGTTTATTGTTTTGTTCATCTGTTTGTTAGTTCTTTATTTCTTCTAGGTCTTTGTTAAACATTTCTTGCATCTTCTTGATCTTTGCCTCCATTGTTTTTCTGAGGTCCTGGATCGTCTTCGCTATCATTATTCTGAATTCTCTTTCTGGAAGATTGCCTATCTCCATTTCATTTAGTTGTCTTTCTGGGGTTTTATCTTGTTCCTTCATCTGGTACATAGCCCTCTGCCCTTTCTTCTTGTCTATCTTTCTGTGAATGTGGTTTTTATTCCACAGGCTGCAGGATTGTAGTTCTTCTTGTTCTGCTGTCTGCCCTTTGGTGGATGAGGCTATCTAAGAGGCTTGTACAAGTTTCTTGATGGGAGGGACTGGTGGTGGGTAGAGCTGGGTGTTGCTGTGCTGGGCAGAGCTCAGTAAAACTTTAATCTGCTTGTCTGCTGGTGAGTTGGCCTGGGTTCCCTCCCTGTTGGTTGTTTGGCCTGAGGCAGCCCAACAGTGGAGCCTACCTGGGCTCTTTGGTGGGGCTAATGGCAGACTCTGGGAGGGCTCACGCCAAAGGGTACTTCCCAGAACTTCTGCTGCCAGTGTCCTTGTCCTCACGGTGACACACAGCCACCCCCATCTCTGCAGGAGACAGTCCAATACTAGCAGGTAGGTCTGGTTCGGTCTCCTATGGGGTCACTGCTCCTTCCGCTGGGTCCTCATGTGCACACCACTTTGTGTGTGCCCTCCAAGAGTGGAGTCTCTGTTTCCCCCAGTCCTGTCAAAGTCCTGCAGTCAAATCCTGCTAGCCTTCAAAGTCTGATTCTGTAGGAATTCCTCCTCTCATTGCTAGACCCCCAGGTTGGGAAGCCTGACGGGCTCAGAACCTTCACTCCAGTGGGTGGATTTCTGTGGTATAAGTGTTCTCCAGTTTGTGAGTCACCCACCCAGCAGTTATGGGATTTGATTTTATTGTGATTGTGCCCCTCCTGGCATCTCATTGTGACTTCTCCTTTGTCTTTGGATGTGGGATATCTTTTTTGGTGAGTTCCAGTGTCTTCCTGTCGATGATTTTTCAGCAGTTAGTTGTGATTCTGGTCCTCTCACCAGAGGGAGTGAGTGCACGTCTTTCTACTCCACCATATTGAACCAATAATCTCCCACACAGGGATTTTTATGCAGAAGTTTGCCTTATAAGGTATTTATGACAAAAAAGAAAAGAAATTCATCCCAATTCTATATTGTGATATTGGAATGATACGTTACCAAAGAGATAGGGATACAGAATACTAATTCATATTTACAGTTTGGTGAGATAGTCTTTGATGACTGTAAACCAAAGCATTATATGTATAAAGTTACAGGAAGCATTTTTAATTAAAAACATTCTTTCTGAATTTGTTTTTGTCTGTTTTCTTTATTGAAGTGAGGCACCTGGTTTTGTATTTTACACTGCTAATATTTTGGGAAAGCCATAATCAAGGAGGAAATAAGGTCTTGAGATGAAGGAAACGGTGTGGAGGTGCCACCTAGTGGTCACATCCTCGTGTGTGTATTCTCTTTCTTGCCAGTGGTAATTGGAAGTCAGTGGAGGGTTGCTTAGTAGAGTTGGGGTTTCCTTGAGAATCCCTTTACGATGTAAGTGGTGAATCGATTAGCATATTGTTGTCTTGATAGGATAATGTTTTTCCCTTTGTTTTATGGTCACTAAAATTATCCTGCTCCAAATTCATTATTTAAAATAACTTTTATTAGCTGGATGGTTTTTGTTTTCCTTTTTGCTAGTGTTAACTAATTATGCCAGCAAGATTTGAGTTATTCTTGAAAATCATAGCTTCGTGATTTTTTACCATTTTGTTGAAATGATCTCACATGTGAACATACAGAAGACATGTAGTGTGTCTGGAGTGTGTTGTGGGACCTAACCAAAGTCTGGATGATGGCCAGGTGCAGTGAAATTTCATTAAAAGTCTTTCTTCTTCTTTTAGGATTAATCTGTCTTTAGAATAATTCCATAGAAGAAAAAGATCAATGGGAAAACTCATCTTTTAGAATTTTTTTTTCAGATTAGCTGTGTTCAGCAAGCACACACCTCATTAGAAAGATAGCCTGTACTATTAGACAGTTGACTGTACTAATTTCTTTTCTTTACCCTTAAACCACAGGTAATCCAGAATCATGTCAAATATTGAAGTTTTTCAAAACAAAGTGCTAGTGGTAGAGATCTTAAGAATGGTCAAAATTCCCAGAGGTGTATTTTATCTCCTCAGTGACAAGTAATCTTTGAAAGTTCCTCTGTTCGTGTGTATGATGCAGGGAGGGAGTTAGGAGTTGGGGAGGAACGTTTCCAGTAAAGGACTTTTACTGGGTTATAAATTTTCTCAGGATGAGTTTTACTTTATTAGTATTGTTTTGGTATCTATTTTGGGCAGTATTTGCACAAAGAATCTTAACATCTGATTAGGTACTAACATTTTGTCTTTATTACACATGAATAGTTTTTTTTTTTTTTTGTCAAGGAAATTCTCATGGTAGAATTAAATAAAACATTAAAGAAAGAACAGGAGAGCTCTTCAGACCAATGTAGCCTTTAGCTAAAAACTTCCCAAAAGATGCTCTCTGAGATTTGCAAAGACAGCCCGGATAACACACCAGTCACTTAGATTGTAAAATGTCTACTGCATGGGGGTCATTGCTCAGAAGAATACAAAAGTACGTATGATGGAGTCTGTATTCTCAAGGTCCTAGTAAGAGGCAGTATTGAGACAAGTGTGGAGACAAACTGTCTGTGTTTGAGTCCCTGCTCTGACCCTTACTAGTAGTGTGACTTTTGAGAAGTTACTTGACCTCTCTCTGCCTCAGTTTCCTCCTCCGTGAGTGGAGATAATAAGAACTGACCTTGTAGGATTGAATGGAAAGTTTTTAGGACAGTGCCTGGATATATGGGGACTCAGTCCACATCGGGTGTTCTCATCTCATCATCTGGTGAGGAAGCCAAAGCATAGGCATCATACACAAGAGGACACTTCAACACTGTATTTGATCAAGTAGGAAATTGTTAGGACCTTTTACTAGAATGGTTCACAAAAGACAGACCAGTGTGAGCTAGGATATTTTAGAAAGGGAGGAAATAGGAATAGAACTGAGTTTTGAACACGTCAAAAACAAAAAAAAAGATCTGAAGCCAGTTTTTCCTATTCAGATTTCAGTTGTGGAGAATTATGATTTTTTTTAAACAACTTTATTGGAGTATACTTGCTTTACAATGGTGTGTTAGTTTCTGCTGTATAACAAAGTGAATCAGTTATACCTATACATAAATCCCCATATCTCTTCCCTCTTGCATCTCTCTCCCTCCTACCCTTCCTATCCCACCCCTATATGTGGTCACAAAGCACCGAGCTGATCTCCCTGTGCTATACGGCTGCTTCCCACTAGCTATCTATTTTACATTTGGTAGTGTATATATGTCTATGCCACTCTCTCACTTTGTCCCAGCTTACCCTTCCCCCTCCCTGTGTCCTCAAGTCCATTCTCTAGTAGGTCTGCATCTTTATTCCCGTCCTGCCCCTAGGTTCTTCATGACCTTTTTATTTTTATTTTTTTAAGATTCCATATATATGTGTTAACAGATGGTATTTGTTTTTCTCTTTCTGACTTACTTCATTCTGTATGACAGACTCTAGGTCCATCCATGTCTCTACAAATAACCCAATTTCGTTTCTTTTTATGTATATAAAAAAAATGTCCATTGTATATATGTGCCACATCTTCTTTCTCCATTCATCTGTCGATGGACACTTAGGTTGCTTCCATGTCCTGGCTATTGTAAATAGTGCTGCAGTGAGCATTGTGGTACGTGACTCTTTTTGAATTATGGTTTTCTCAGGATATATGCCCAGTAGTGGGATTGCTGGGTTGTATGGTAGTTCTATTTTTAGTTTTTTAAGGAACCTCCATACTGTTCTCCATAGTGGCTGTATCAGTTTACATTCCCACCAACAGTGCAAGAGGGTTCCCTTTTCTCCACACCTGCTCCAGCATTTATTGTTTGTAGATTTTTTGATGATGGCCATTTTGACTGGTGTGAGGTGATATCTCATTGTAGTTTTGACTTGCATTTCTCTAATGATTAGTGATGTTGAGCATCCTTTCATGTGTTTGTTGGTGATCTGTATATCTTCTTTGGAGAAATGTCTGTTTAGGTCTTCTGCCCATTTTTGGATTGGGTTGTTTGTGTTTTTGATATTGAGCTGCATGAGTTGCTTGTATGTTTTGGAGATTAATCCTTTGTCCGTTGCTTCATTTGCAAATATTTTCTCCTATTCTGAGGGTTGTCTTATTGCCTTGTTTAAGTTTTCCTTTGCTGTGCAAAAGCTTTTAAGTTTTATTAGGTCCCATTTTTAAATTTTTGTTTTTATTTCCATTTCTCTAGGAGATGGATCAAAAAGAATCTTGCTGTGATTTATGTCAGAGAGTGTTCTGCCTATGTTTTCCTCTAAGAGTTTGATAGTGTCTGGCCTTACATTTAGGTTTTTAATCCATTTTGAGTTTATTTTTGTGTATGGTGTTAGGGAGTGTTCTAATTTCATTCTTTTACATGTAGCTGTCCAGTTTTCCCAGCACCACTTATTGAAGAGGCTGTCTTTTCTCCACTGTATATTCTTGCCTCCTTTATCAAAGATAAGGTGTCCATATGGGTGTGGGCTTATCTCTGGGCTTTCTGTCCTGTTCCATTGATCTATATTTCTGTTTTTGTGCCAGTACCATACTGTCTTGATTACTGTAGCTTTGTAGTATAGTCTGAAGTCAGGGAGCCTGATTCCTCCAGCTCTGTTTTTCTTTCTCAGGATTGCTTTGGCTATTCGGGGTCTTTTGTGTTTCCATACAAATTGTGAAATTTTTTGTTCTAGTTCTGTGAAAAATGCCAGTGGTAGTTTGATAGGGATTTCATTGAATCTGTAGATTGCTTTGGGTAGTATAGTCATTTTCGCAATGTTGATTCTTCCAATTCAAGGACATGGTATATCTCTCCATCTGTTTGTATCATCTTTAATTTCTTTCATCAGTGTCTTATAATTTTCTGCATCATTGGGAGGGAGCTGTGAAGGAGGAAAGGTTTCCACACACCAGGAAGCCCCTTTGCAGGCAGAGACTGCGGGTGGCGGAGGGGGAAGCTTCGGAACCATGGAGGAGAGCGCAGCAACTGGGGTGCGGAGGGCAAAGCGGAGAGATTCCTGCACAGAGGATTGGTGCCAACCAGCACTCACCAGCCCGAGAGGCTTGTCTGCTCCCCCGCCAGGACGGGTGGGGGCTGGGAGCTGAGGCGGGGCTGGGTGCTGAGGCTCTGGCTTCGGAGGTTGGCTCCCAGGGAGAGGACTGGGGTTGGCTGCGAGAACACGGCCTGAAGGGGCTAGTGCGCCACAGCTAGCCGGGAAGGAGTCTAGGAAAAAGTCTGGAGCTGCGGAAGAGGCAAGAAACTTTTTCTTGCCTCTTTGTTTCGTGGTGCGTGAGGAGAGGGGATTAAGAGTGCCGTTTAAAGGAGTTCCAGAGACAGGCGTGAGCCACGGCCATCAGTGCGGACCCTAGAGACGGGCATGAGACGCTAAGGCTGCTGCTGCCGCCACCAAGAAGCCTGTGTGCAAGCACAGGTCACTATCCACACCTCCCCTTCCGGGAGCTTGTGCAGCCCACCACTGCCCGGGTCCTGTGATCCAGGGACAACTTCCCCAGGAGAATGCACGGCACGCCTCAGGCTGCTGCATTGTCATTCTGGCCTCTGCCGCCGTAGGCTCGCCCCTCACTCTGTACCCCTCCCTCCCCCCGGCCTGAGTGAGCCAGAGCCCCGGAATCAGCTGCTCCTTTTAACCCTGTCCAGTCTGAGCGAAGAACAGATGTCCTCTGACGACCTACGTGCAGAGGCGCGGCCAAATCCAAAGCTGAACCCCAGGAGTTGTGCAAAGAAGAGAAAGGGAAACCTCTCCCAGCAGCCTCAGGAGCAGCGGAGTAAGTCTTCACAATCAACTTGATGTACCTGCATCTGTGGAATACCTGAATAGACAACGAATCATCCCAAATTGAGGAGGTGGACTTTGGGAGCAAAGATATATATATTTTTTTCCCTTTTTCTCTTTTTGTGAGTGGTATGTGTATGCTTCTGTGTGTCATTTTGTCTGTATAGCTTTGCTTTCACCATTTATCCTAGGGTTCTGTCTGTCCGTTTTTGTTTTGTATAGTTTTTAGCACTTGTTATCATTGGTGGATTTGTTTTGGGTTTGGTTGCTCTCTTCTTTTTATTTTTTTTAATTACTTAAAAATTTTTTTAATAATTATTTTTAATTTTAATAACTTTATTTTATTTTATCTCCTTCCTCCCTCCCTCCTTCCCTCCCTCC
>NW_006787469.1:3141875-3162789 GCF_000442215.2 Lipotes vexillifer
CTCCAGCCAGGTGTCAGGGCTGTGCCTCTGAGGTGGGAGAGCCAAGTTCAGGACATTGGTCCACAAGAGACCTCCCCGCTCCATGTAATATCAAACAACGAAAATCTTCCAGAGATCTCCATCTCAACGCCAAGACCCAGCTCTACTCAATGACGAGCAAGCTTCAGTGCTGGACACCCCATGCCAAACAACTAGCAAGACAGGAACATAACCCCACCCATTAGCAGAGAAGCTGCCTAAAATCATAATAAGGCCACAGACACCCCAAAACACACCACCAGACGTGGACCTGCCCACCAGAAAGACAAGATCCAGCATCATCCACCAGAACACAGGCACTAGTCCCCTGCACCAGGAAGCCCTACATACCCACTGAACCAACCTTACCCACTGGGGGCAGACACCAAAAACAACAGGAGCTACGAACCTGCAGCTTGAGAAGAGGAGACCCCAAGCACAGTAAGTTAAGAAAAATGAGAAGACGGTGAAAAATACAGCAGATGAAGGAGCAAGGTAAAAATGCACCAGACCTAACAAATGAAGAGGAAGTAGGCAGTCTACCTGAAAAAGAATTCAGAATAATGATAGTAAAGATGATCCAAAATCTTGGAAATAGAATGGAGAAAATACAAGAAACATTTAACAAGGTCCTAGAAGAACTAAAGAGCAAACAAACAGCGATGAACAACACGATACATGAAATTAAAAATTCTCTAGAAGGGATCAATAGCAGAATAACTGAGGCAGAAGAACGGATAAGTGACCTGGAAGATAAAATAGAGGAAATAACTTTCACAGAGCAGAATAAAGAAAAAAGTGAAAAGAATTGAGGACAGTCTCAGAGACCTCTTGGACAACATTAAACGCACCAACATTCGAATTATAGGGGTCCCAGAAGAAGAAGAGAAAAAGAAAGGGACTGAGAAAATATTTGAAGAGATTATAGTTGAAAACTTCCCTAATATGGGAAAGGAAATAGTTAATCAATTCCAGGAAGCACAGAGAGTCCCATACAGGATAAATCCAAGAAGAAATATGCCAAGACACATATTAATCAAACTATCAAAAATTAAATACAAAGAATTATGATTCTTGATGCTGTGTCCTTCTATAGGGCTAAGGACAAAAAGTAAGCTCTCCTCTTGTTTGCTCATCATTCATTTTTCATTCATTGAGCACTGATAGGACTGTGTCCTGTGTGCCAGGCACTGTGCTTGGCACTGGGGAATCCAATGGGAAGGGAGGCAGACAAGAATCACTGCTGTAGTTTTTGATCTCCAACCTTTAAAATAATTTTCCCACGTGCCTCAGTGTGCTCTCTGGATTCCTCATGCTCAACTTTAAAAAATTTTTTTGTTAAAAAACCATTGACTGGGGCTTCCCTGGTGGCGCAGTGGTTGAGAGTCTGCCTGCCGATGCAGGGGACACGGGTTCGTGCCCCGGTCTCGGAAGATCCCACATGCTGCGGAGCGGCTGGGCCCATAAGCCATGGCCGCTGAACCTGCGCGTCCGGAGCCTGTGCTCGGCAACGGGAGAGGCCACAGCAGTGAGAGGCCCGCGTACTGCAAAAAAAAAAAAAAACATTGACTGTGAAAATTTTCAAACACATACAACAACGTAGTCAGAGGAGTCTAATGAAAACCCAGGTACCCATTACCCATCCTCAGCTTCAACATTTATCATATCTATGACCCCCTTCCTGACCCTGTGCCTGTAGGAGTTATTTTAAAGCAAATCCAAGACATCATGTCATTTCACCCATAAATACTCAGTATGAGTCTCTAATTGATAAGGGTTTTTTAGAAATATAACCACCGTGCCATTATCCACCTAACAAAGTTAAGAATAATTCCTTAATATTAAATTATCTCAAAGATATTTACGTTTTTTAAAGTTTAAATTAACATACAGAAAAATGGACTTTTTTGGTGTAAGGTCCCATGAATTTTAACACATGTAAGAATACAGAACAGTTCCATTGCTTCCCCAAACTCTCCATGCTATCCCTTTGTAGTTACACTCTTCCCACATCTGTAGGAGAACACCATATAAATGGAAAAATGTGGCATATACTCTTGTGTCTGGTTTCTTTCTCTCAGCATGCCTTTGAAATTCATTCAAGTTGCATGTATCTGTAGTTCTTTCCCTTTTATTGCTATATTCCATTGTATGAAATACATTGAATAGTTTTCCATTGTATGGATGTACCATAGTTTGTCCATTTGTCTGTTGAAGGATATTTGGGCTATTTCCAATTTTTGGCAGTAATGAATAGAACTGTTATAAAGTTTGTATCCAGGTTTTTGTGTGAACATCAATTTTCATTTCTCTCAGATAAATGCTCAAAAGTGAATTGCTTAGTTGTTTGGTAAGTATATGTTTACCTTTAGAAGAAACTGCAAAAACTGTTTTCCACAGTGGCTATACATTTTGCGTTTCCCTTCAGTCATATATGATTGTTTGAATTGTTCCATAGTCTTTTCAGCACTTGGCATTGTTAGAATTTTAAATTTTGGCCATTCTAGTAGGTGTGTAGTGGTATGTCATCACTGTTTTAATTTGCATTTTCCTGTGGCTAATGATGTTGAATGTATTTTCATGAGCCTGTTTGCCATGTATACATCCCCTTTGGTGAAACGTTTGTCTTTTGCCCTTTTTTTTTAAGTTGGGCTGTTTATTTTCTTACTGTTGAGGTTTGAGAGTTCTTTAAATATTCTGTTTCCAAGTCCATCATCAGATAAAGGACTGATTTATCGTTTTTGCAAAATATTTTCTTCCACTTTGTTGGCTTGTCTTTTCATTCTCTTAACAGTGTCTTTTGCAGAGGAGAAAATTTTAATTCTGAGGTAGTTTTAATTTATCATTTTCTTCTTTTGGTGTCATGTCTAGGAATCTTTGCCTGACCCCGGGTCATGAAGATTTTCTTTTATGCTTTCTTTTAAAAGTTTTATAGTTTTACATTTTAACACTAGATATATGATCCATTTTGAGTTAATTTTGTTTTGTTTTGTTTCGTTGTTTTTCCTGTATAAAAAAGGATCCCAATATCAAGGTATAGGGAAGGGGAAGAACAAGGGACACACCCCTTGGTGTAAGGACACAGAGGGGGCAGGAGAAGGATAAGCCTCAAAAGGAGGGGTGGGAGGGGACTGTCATTAAGGCAGCAAAATAGTCTCTGTAAAAAGTTGGGGGAGTCTCCATAGCCTCAGAGATGAAGGCAGAGGTTGCCTTCTTAATGGGGGGCTGTCCACTCAAATGTTCAAAGGAAGGGAATGTTGGCTTCTCTTCTCTTGGTTCTGTTGCAACTATTCCGTGGCTTACTCTGGGTTACCTTCTGCCTTATGTAGATAAGAGTGCTGCGGGGCTCGGAAGGCAGAGATTCACTTGTGTGGGTTAAAAGTCAGCATCTCCAGCAGCAGCTGTGTTCCAGACTCCTCCATCTCAGGTACCACTGACTGCACTGCACGGGGCCCTCTGAGGGAAAGGGCTCCTGCAGGTAGAGACACATCTCGGAGCCAGTCATCCTCTGGGGGCAGTCCAGTCAGGTCAAAGATTTTGCCTAACTGGTCAGCTTCAGAGTTTCCACAGAAGAGAGGCTTTCGATGAAACATCTCTGTGGAGATACAGCCAATGCTCCACGTGTCCACAGGGTTGCATACGTAGACTGCAAAAGAACTTCTGGAGCACGGTACCAGAGTGTAACAACCACACGTGTAAGTGCCATCTGGTAGCTATAGATTCTGGCCAGGCCAAAGTCAGCCAAGTCAGCCAACAGCTTGATTGTTCCACCACTTGTCACCAGAATGTTATCTGGCTTCAGGTCTTGGTGAATGATGCATTTGGCATGAAGGAAATCTAGGCCTCTTAGAAACTGGTGCATCAGATCCTTGATGGTCTCCACTGGCAAGCCTGGTGGGGGGGTGCCTTGTCCAGATATATCCTTAGGTCTTGGTCCACATGCTCAAACACCAGGGTCACTTTGGTCTCTCGGTCAGTTCAGGCTGTGGCACAGATGTCCATCAGCCAGACAACCTTGGGATGCTCAAAAGCCTCCAGCCGCTGCAATAAGCCACCCCATGAACTGTGCTGATGGGAAGGCCCCTTCCAGCACCTCCTCCACTGGGGACTCTTACACTCTTGTGGGCCACAGAGTAGCCACTGTGGGGATCATGGGTCTTATACACCGTCCCATAGGCACCAACACCAATCTCAGCCACTGGCTCATATCGAGGGGTAGCTATTCTCAGACCAGAGGAGACCCTACAATCACAGAGACTCCTACCACCGAAATTCCTTCCACAGTTCAGATGGTATGAGCCTCACCCCATGTCTGGAGCTGCGGGGGCGGCCTGTTATTGGGGCCTCGGAGCCGGTTCCTGCGGCGCCATACACTTGAGCTTGGTCCGGGGCAGCTGGCCGCTATGGGGCCGACCATAGACCTTGAGTTAACTTTTATAAAAGATATAAGGTTTAGGTCAAGGTTCTTTTGTTTTTGCATATGGATGTCCATTTGTTCCAACACCATTTGCTGAGGACTGTTTTTTTCCCATTGAATTATTTTTACACTCTTTTCAAATATAACCTGGCCATATATGTGTGGATCTATTACTGGACTCTTTATTCTGTTCTGTTGCTCTATTGTGTCTATCCCTTTGCCAGTACTGCACTGTCTTAATTACTGCAGCTTTATGGTAAGTCTTCAAATCAGGTCATGTGATTTCCCTAATTTTATTTTTCTTTTATAAAAATTATTTTGGCTATCCTAGTTCTTTTTTGTCTTTTCATATAAATTTTAGAATCAGCTTGTCTGTATGTATAGAGAATCATGCCAGGATTTTGATTGAGGTTTTACAAATTTATAGATAAGTTTGGTGAGAACAGACATCTTTATTATGTTGAATCTTCCAATCCATCAACATGGTACACCTTTCTATTTAAGTCTTCTTTGATTTCTTTCAGCAGCATTTTGTAGTTTCAGTATATAGATCCTATACATACATTTTTAGATTTATACTTAAGTATTTAGTTTTTTGGAACTTTTATAAATGGTATGTTTTTTGGGATCTAGTTGTACCATGCTAGTACATATATAAATATGATTAATTTTTGTGTGTTGACTTTTATCTGGTGAACTTGCTAAAAATCACTTATTAGTTCCAGGAGGGTTTTTTTGTTTCCTTCCTGGTATCATGGGGTTTTCTCCATAGTCAGTCATCTTGTCTGTGAATAGGAATAGTTTTATTTTTAAATTTCTAATCTTGTATACCTTTTATTTCTTCTTCTTGCCTTTTTTTCTTATACTGGCAAGAACTTCCAGTACAGTTTTGAGTAGGGGTGGTGAGAGTGGACAGTTCTGCTTTGTTTTTAATTTTGGGATGAAAGCATTCAATCTTTTACCATTAAGTATGATTTTAGCTGCAGGTTTTATCTGGTTGAAGAAGTTCCCTTTTATTCCTGCTTTGCTGAGAGAGTTTTAAAATCAAGAATGGATGTTAAATTTTTCAAATGCTTTTCTATATCAATTGATGTGATTGTTATTATTATTTTTATCATTTTTCCAGTAGACTGCTACTCTGGTATATTACATTGGTTGATTTTTGCCTATTGAACTAGTCTTGCGTTCCCATGATAAACCTACTTGGTTGAGCTTCACGTCAAGTTTTGAAGTTCCAGCTGGAGGTGTCTAATAAGGGATCAACTAGCAGAGAACATGTAGACTTGTGTTTGGGCTGATATTTATACTGGAAGTCAGTTGGCTATTTGGGCTGTTAACCACCCGATTAACTTCTGTTGACCTGCTCCCTGAGAACCCACCAAGTGAGCAACCATGCCTCTGCTGCTTATATACTTTACTTCTACCCACATCTATGTACATATATTTGGTTTTGTTCTTTTTCCTTGCCCGTACTGGACCAGGACCTTTTATCTATTGGCCACTTCTAGGCATCTACTTCCTCCGTCTGTGCTTGGCATATTTAATTTATAGCAGAAGAGTTTGGGGATAAATTGTATTTTAAGAAACATTTATTTTTTATTTTTTTGCGGTACTTGGGCCTCTCACTGTTGAGGCCACTCCCGTTGCGGAGCACAGGCTCCGGATGCGTAGGCTCAGCGGCCGTGGCTCACAGGTCCAGCCGCTCCGCGGCATGTGGGATCTTCCCGGACCGGGGCACGAACCCGTGTCCCCTGCATCGGCAGGCGGACTCTCAACCACTGCACCACCAGGGAAGCCCTAAACATTTATTTTAATATGAACACATCTGTGATTAGAGCATTCAAATTTAAATGATATTAAGTAATTGTTTTCACTAATTTGGTCCTTTCATGAGGCAAGAAAAAAATACGGATGTCTTGTCATATGTAGTCCTCTAAGATCTGATTGTAAATTGCAATTTATTTTGGAAGGTCATGGAAACAAACCAGAGAGTAATATAAATGTTTGCATGTGGTTAACATAATTTGCTTGCCTCCCCGGGGGCTAAATTCCAAAGAATTTGTTTCTGTATTCTTGAGTCTGGAGACAGTACAGCGAAGCAGAGATCCCTGTGAAAGCAAGCCCTCATCCAGGGAGCCTCGGAGTGCATGGCCTCCCTGCTTGCCCCCTTCCTGGGAAGCAGTGAGGATGCCATGGGTTGTGGTGTGAGCTCAGAGTGCTGCTTTCTGTTAAAACATAGTCTCAGTTTCTTTGAGCAAACCATTAATAGATGTCAAATTCACGTTATAGGTTTTAGTTCCCAAGCAGTGTTAAAAGCAAACGTGTGGGGCTTTTATATTTCCAGCTGCCTTTTTTTTTTCAAAGTAAAATATGTAGGTTTTGGTTTTCAGCAGGCCACATTTCTTCTAATAAAAACAGTTGGAACAAAATATGTTTTATAAGCATATAAAAATGTCAGACCATAATGATTTTAGTGCTGCATATTTAAAAAATGGGTCACTAATATCTAAGATGTTAGTATCTGCAAAGAAAGTAAATTATGGAAAGTAAATGACAATATATCATTTATATAAAGGAGGAGGTGGTTGGAAACTAGTTCAGCAACCATATTGAGACCATTTTATTTCAGTTTTTATATAATATGCATGTCTTTCAGCTTTAAGTTATTTAAATTTTGGCCTTAAAATTATTAAACCTTTGTACTTGAAACTGGGCCCCAAAGTTTCAAAAATCCCATCTGTTTGGAGACATAATTCATTATGTGAAGAAGTACCTTCTTTCCATGGTCTCACCAGAGAAAGCGTCTCAGTAGGTTCTGATCCCCAAATCAGTTGTGTTTCCTTCTCATAGGTTCATTTCTATCATCTGATTGACATGCTGAGCTCCTTTTGTCCTGTCTGCTAGGAAGCTCAGAAAAAGATTCTTCAGCCCATTTCTAACAAGGCTACAGAACTTTTAGCCTATGCATTTGGCACACTGTCATTTTCATCTTATTTCTTTCACCTTTATTTTTCTTTTGCCTGATTTTTTTTTACTTAACTCTCTTCCCTTGTTATGCTGTAGTTAGTGTTATAAGTTACTGTATATCCATATTGGAATTATATAGTTGGAAACAGATTTTTATAAATCTGATTTCTTTTTCTTTGATCACTTCATCCATATCATTACATTTTCCTAGCAGTTTGCCTTTTTAAAAAAATTTTTGTAACTTAGACAATTACATATTCTTAAATGATAAAATTCCAAACAGGAAAATTCCTGGGACATATTTTAAGAAATCTTTACTGCCTTTTCAGATAATAAAAGTAATGCTAACTGGTTGTAAAAACTTCAGACATCATAGAAATATACAATGTAGCAAATAAAGGTCTAGAATCTCCTCCTTCCAAAACAAAAACAAAAACAAAACTCAAAAAGCAAAACCCCAAACTGTTAACTATTTGGTGTACAGCTCTATGGCATGACTTTAAGTTGTATTATATTGGAGTGGCAGTGGGAACTTCTTTTCCTCTGTGAATCTTGGCTATATAACTTTTTCTCATGTCTATGCTGATACATATATATTTTTCCTTCTTCTTCCTCCTCTCTTCCCCCTCCCCCTCCCCCTCTCCTTCCTTCGTCTTCACAGTCTTGAAGATGTGCTAGTCAAATATGAGGATTATACAACTCAGTATTCTAGGAATGCTTTGTAGGAGGGGTCATGGTTGCTTGCCATACCAAGCAAATGGAATTTTAAAAAAATTTTATTTATTTAATTTATTTGTTTTTGGCTGCATTGGGTCTTTGTTGCTGCATGCGGGCTTTCTCTAGTTGCAGCAAGCGGAGGCTACTCTTCATTGCGCGGGCTTCTCATTGAGGTGGCTTTTCTTGTTGTGGAGCACAGGCTGTAGGCGCGTGGGCTTCAGTAGTTGTGGCACACAGGCTCAGTAGTTGTGGCTCACGGGCGGGCTCTAGAGCACAGGCTCAGTAGTTGTGGCGCACGGGCCTAGTTGCTCCGCAGCATGTGGGATCTTCCTGGACCAGGGCTCGAACCCGTGTCCCCTGCATTGGCAGGTGGATTCTTAACCACTGCACCACCAGGGAAGCCCTGGGCAAATGGAATTTAAGGTGTAGACAGTGGCGGTTAACAGCCTGGCCATGGCATTGGCATTAGGTAGGCCTGTGTTCAAGGCCTGGTAGCTGAGTGACTCCAGGCAAGCTATCTCTCCTCTGTAAGGCCTGGTTTTCTGGGGACAGTAATACTTGTTTTAAAGTGTTGTTGTTATGAACAAATGAAAGATTGTATATAAAGCACTTAGCACAGTGTCTGGTACGTAGTAAAGCCTAAATAAATGTTAGCTGCTGTATTAGTGATGTTTTGACTAATTACTGATTGCTGTTTAATAGAGTGGTTCTAAATAATTACGTGCAAACAAGGTAGAAGTTTACTTCTTTCCTATATTATGTCTAGATAGAAGGCCTAGGGCTGACTGTGGTTCCCCAGTTACTCAGGACCAGGTTCTTTGTACCTTGATGCTTGTATACAGTTGTCCCTTGATATCCATGGGGAATTGGTTCCAGGACCCCCCATGGATACCAAAATCTGTGGATGCTCAAGTCCCTTATTTAAAATGATGTAGTACAGTCAGCCCTCTACATCCATGGGCTCCACATGGATTGAATCCATGGATGTGGAAACTGCAGATATGGAGGGCCCGTGTATCTTCCATCTGTCATTTCAGATATAGCAGAACTCTTATTTTTAAATGAGACTTCATGATTGTCTTAGCTGAATAGTAGCTGAGACTATGACCAAAATTTGGATGTTACTTGGGGCAGACATTCTTTTCCCCATGTCAGTTTGCCAGGGCAACAGTTCAGGAAAATGTACATGGACTTACAATATGTGTCCAGATCTGTTTGGTTTCTAAAGCTGGATTTAAGATATTCAGGGTTTTTGGTTGCTTAGCTTTTAGCCTAGTTAGGACTCTGGGCTATTGCAGTAATTACACTGAACTATTCTCCATCTTTCTTAAAAACCTATAGAACTTCCTAAAACTTCATGAAAATTGATTTAGCTTGTTTTAATTAACAAGGAGAAAAACTGATTCAAAGACATTAAATAGCTTAGTAAACTTGGCTGAAGAATGAACCTGTGTTTATGAATAGCCCAACATCCAGACAAGATCCTCCCTTGCTTTTGGATTCTGTTTTGAGACCTTTGCAGTGAAGACTTTTCCTGGATTGGAAAACAAAAAAAACAAAAAAAACAAAACAGTACCCAAAGAATTGAAAAACCTAACAGCCTTTTGATCAGTCAGTCAGTGAATCTGGTTTCTACTGTTTAACATTAGCTGCTTTTAGGGCTTGGTGTGGACAGATTTTACAGGGAGGCAGACTCGGGCTTTGTGATTTCATGTTGCTTTCCTGTAGGGATGCAGCGTTTCCATTGGATAAGTCCAGAATTCTGTTACTTTCATTGACTTTACATAGTGATAACATAAAACAGCATTAAAGAAAGAAAATCCCACACCCTTGGTAATAGTTGGTAGCAGAATTTTATTTTTAGAAAGCAAAATTTGGAAACAACTGTATTTATTATTTTTAAAGTTTTTAAAGTATTTTTGTAATGTGTGTTTCACTGTTATCATTACATATGAATGCTTCTATATTTTAAACAAAATATTCACTAATATTTACCTTTCCGATGAGATATTTTATTTGCACAACTATTTTTAAAACATGTGCTCATTTTGGTGGAGTTGCTCTTGTGGTGTTTAAACTATATTTACATATTTTCCTCTTCCTTATGAATGTCTTGTTTCTGACATAAGACTAAATACCAAATGCTTATTTTGTGTGGTTGTTGGAGAGCTTACAGATAGAACACACACACAAAAAGAATGTTTATTATTAAATAAATACATTTATATTTCATTTATAAAGAACAGTTTTAGCTGTTTTTGTAAGCTTTTAAATATATTGCTAAGTTTTATTTATTAGTAAAATGTACTTTTAACATTTCAGTGTATTTTCTTTCTACAAGTTCTTTTTCAATGTATACAAATTACTCACCCATACCTATATAATAAATTAGAATCTAAGTGTGTGTGCATGTGTTTGTATACATATATATAAAATATATATCATATATAATATACAATATATACTGTGTAAATAATGTTATATTGTAAAAAATCCCCTTGTCAATAATTATACTTTGTGAATACGCTTTTAAATAACTGCCTAGTACCACAATACATTGTGTGATATACCACATTTTACCAATTCCCTTGTTGTTGAACATTTAGATGTTGTGCTATTAGAAAAAATGCTGCAGCAAACATCCCCATATATTTATCTTTGTAGCCCTCATGATTTCCCTAGGATAAATTCCTAGGAATAGAGTTACTGGCTTAAAAGGGTATGAAAAAAATTTAAAGGCTCTTGATACGTAATGCCAAATTCATTCATTCAATCAAAAAATATTTTCTAAGAACCAATAATATGTGGTGCTGTCAGGATACAACAATGAATAAGACAGTCTCTGCTATCAACTCACAGTCTAGTTGGGGGACAGACATAGGTATGATTAAGCTCAAGTCCGTGCTCTCCAGAGAGGTTGTATTAATTTACATGTCACCAACATTGTCAGTATATGCAAGTGGTTTTGGAATGTGTATGTGTGTTCTTTTGAATTTGGGCATCATGAAATACTTTATAGGAAATAAAATATTTGTGTTTTGATTAGTACATATCATGAATCACATACCTAATAATTTTTGACATTAGTGATTTAGAAAACCTAATTCATTTCAGTATCCTCATTTCTTTAACAAGGCATTCATCTACATTTGTATTGTGTTCTCATTTCCATAGCTTTACAAGGTCTTTCCTACCTTGTTCTTCCAGTGTCTTGGTACTTTCTGCCGCTGATACTACAGAGTAGAACACTGCACTTACACTTGGAATTGTTGATAAAGACTCATTTGCTTAAAACTATCTTACTACGATTTTGTTCTCCTTTTCAAAGGAGAAAGACCCTTATTTTATATGTGTTCTTTATAAATATGGACAAGGCATGTAAGAGTGGAACCTAAATACCTCTAGTAGTGAAAACTCATGGTAATGCTATTATATTTAATTTGCAGATTCTCCAATACCTATTAAGCACTGCCTTAATAATTCAGGACAAAAACAGCAGATTTCCCAGTTTTCAGGACAGTAGGTTGATGGGTTGTATTCATATAACTAGTATATTAAATACCTGGCAGTCAAAGGCAATTATTTGTCATCAGAATAGACTGGTGACATTAAGGAGGGGAAAAACCCCGTGGTTTCAGTGTTGTCTGAGTTGGGAGTCCAAATGTGGTTTTCATGGAGCACTGAGCTGCACTCCCATGTCCAGAACACACAGTCCTTGGGAATAATTATCCTGTTCATCACTCGGTAGATTTCCCACATGTGAAGGCTGCCAAGCTCCTCTGGCTTCTAATTTAGGAGCTAAAGAGATTTCCTTACAGGGCTCAACACTGATCTTTGAACAAATGTATGGCCTTCTCCATTCACTCAAAAATGGCTCCAGGTGGACACTATACCAAGTGTGGCAAGAGCTGTTTTCCAAAACATACTTTTTCACAGTAATATAGCTAATGTTTTTCTGGTCCACTGGAATTCTCCAAGACTGTCTTTATGACTGCGCGTATGATCTCCGTCCTTAAATGGGTAAACAAACTATTTTAATAAATAATGAGGGATGGTATAACTTCTACCACTGCACATTTATAGTTTTATCCATTTGTATTTCATCTGATGTTGATGAAGTGCATACTTTTATTTAGCAAATAAAATAAGTGAAGTAGATTGCATATTACACTATGGAAATTCTGAAGATTTGTACTTTTAGGACAAGTTTTTAGAGAGGTAGGGGTTTCAGTTTGATTATTATTTGGATTCCTGGTTTAATATATCCTTAAATTTTATATTTGAGTTTATGTTTGATAAAAGGTATCTTGGTATTGGTAATCTCTTGGGACTTAAATTTTTCAGGCAATATTATGTTGCCAAGATATATCTATATTTTTGCATATATCAGTAGTGCACTCTTTTTGAGGGCTGTGTAACATTCCACAGTGGGAATGTACCTACATTTTTTAATACATATTCTTGTAAATAGACATTTGGGTTATTTCCAGACCTTTTTTTTGTTTGTTTGTTTTTTACTATGAAAGCCCTGGTCATGAACATTCTTGTCTATGTCATCTGCTACACATATATAAGAATTCCTCCGATTTTTACTACTTTGGAGTGGAATTCCTGAGTCATAGGGTATATGAATGTTCAGCCTTATAAGATAATGCAGTCATGCCTTCCAAAGTGGTTGTAGCAGTTTACATTCCTACCAGCAATACTTAAGAAATCTTGTTTATCCATATTCTCTGTAAACACTTGGTAGTATCAGACTTCAAAATTTTTTCTCAGTATTTGAGTTTATAATGGTCTTCATTTGCATTTCTCTGATCACTGTTAAGGTTAAATATTTATTCAAATACTTCTTGCCATATGTATTCCTTCTTTTGAAAAATGCCTGTTCATGTCTTTTGCCTAGTTTTAAAAATTGGATTGACTGGGCTTTTCTTATTATTATTGGAGTTTTTAATATATTCTTGATACTAATCCTTTGGTGATTTTATAGATGGGAGATATCCTCTCCCAGTTTGTAACTTGTTTTCTTCACTTTTCCTAAGGTGACTTTTAATGGTGAGACATCCTTGATTTTAGCAGAGTCAGATTTATTAATATTTTATAATGAACACTTCTCTGTCTTTTAAAGAAAACCTTTCCTTTCAAGGTCAGAAAGAACTAAAAAATATTTTCCACTAAAATTAAAAAATTTTTGCTTCTGCTATTTAGTCCTGATCCATCGGGAATTAATTTTCATGTGATGTGAAGCAGAGGTTCAGTTTTCATTTTTATCACCTAATTCACCATCTCTGTCATATATTAAAGTCATATATGTGTGTGGGACTTTTTCCTGAGCTCTCTTCTATTCCATAGGTCAATATGTTTATCCCTGCCTGGAGTCATGTTCTTTTAATTGGTTCTTAAGAAGAAGTCCTAATATTGGATAGGGCACAACTCCCCTCCTTGCTCTTCTGTTTCAGAAGTGTCTTGGCTGTTTTTGGCTTTTTGTTCTTCCATGAGAATTTTAAAATCAGCTTCTAAAGATCCATGAAGAACCTTCTTAGGATTTTAATTAGCATTGTATTGAATTTTTAGGTCAATTTGGAGAGAATGTCATCTTTATGATATTAGGTCTTCCTAATTATGAACCTGGTATATCTCTCAATCTATTTAGGTATTGTTTAATGTCTCCCAATAAAGTTTAAAACATTCTCATGTTTGAATCTGGCATCTGTTCATTCCTAGTTACTTGATATTTTTAATGCTAATTATAAATCATGTCTTCTAAATTATGTGTTCTAGTAGTTTATTGTTGGTGTACAGAAGTGTGATTAGTTTTTGTATGTTGATCTTATATCCAGCCATCTTGCTAAACTCTCTTTTTGAAAAAATAATGTTATTTGTAGATTCTTTTGGGATTTCTATGTATACGTCATAGTTGACATTTTTATCTCCTGTTTTCCATTCTTTTTGCCTTTTTTCCTTGTATTGTTTAGGAACTCCATGACAGTGTTGACTAGAAGTTACAATAATGGGCATTCTTTTCTTGTCCTTGATTTTGAAGGCTATGCTTTTCATGTTTTCCATTAAGTGTGATGTGTATTATAGGGTTTAAAAAATTAAATCAGGTTAAGGGTATTCCATTCTCTATTTCTAATTTACTTAGAGTTTTTATCAAGAATTTACATCAAATTTTACCAAGAGCTTTTCTGAATCTATTGATATACCAGTTTTCTTCCTTTAAACTTCCAATGTGTTAAAAATAACTAAAACTAAACAATATGCTTTTAAGGTATACATATGATAAACTACATATTAAAAAAACAACTCAATGATAAGTACATGACTTAGCAGAACAGTTAACCCAGGTGGGATGGGGAAAATCACTTGATAGATGTAAATTGTTGTTAATGTTCTAGTTCTCATGTCAGGTGGTAAGTTCATGAGAGTATAGTACGTTATCTAAAACATACCAATATATGCATAAAACCACAAATGATTAAATACAAAGCAGATCATGAATGGACCATTAAGAAAGATAAGTGTATGTGTTATGAACTAAGAATTATAATTCATACAGTTCTGTGGTTAAAATAATAAATTTACATTTCTTTATGAGACTTGCATTTATTCCTGGGTTAGTAAGAAGAGTCTTTTAAACATGCCAATATTCTTCATTGCTATTGGTTAAGTTCCTCTTCTTTAGAGACCTTTTGGGCAGTTTTTGGTTGTGAGACTTAATGTCATGGACTCATATGTACTTTAGGGTCTACACCTCCTAAGAGTGGTAAGTTCTGTGACTGTCCTGTGTTCTCCATTGTTTAGTCCCCAAACTGCTCGATGATTAAATGGCCCTCATTTTAGGTTGACACTTTGTACACGATGTTCTGTAGTATATAGAGGGCCTCACTCTTTTCTTTTGGTTTCTTAGGTCACACACTTCTGTATTAAATATGCTGTGAATTTCCGTCCTACCCCCATCCCATCCATCTCATCATGTGGTGCTGTTGTATGAGGTTTTAGCTTATGGGGAGGATACTTGGAATGTATTATGGTGATTGTGAACATTTGTAATGAAACAGACCTGAATTTGAACCTTGGCTCTTCTCTTTCCAGCTGTGTGGTCTTTAGAAAATTTAATAACCACTCTGAGCATCAGTTATCTGAAAAATTTGCATGCCATCTTCTCCAAGGTCTTTGTGAGTGTTAAACTGCATCTATTATTATTATTATTATTGTCATATCACCATCATATATAATTAATTTTTGAATCTCCAAGTAGAGTGGTTGCAGTTTCAAGCTACTGGTCTGGTTTTTCCCTTAAGTGTGCTAAAAGTGCCAGTTGTTTTACTCCCGAAGTTCTGAAAAGAACCACAGTGCCAAAATATCCTTATCTTTACTTTTCAACCAGTGATTTTTTTCTGTTCTGTCTGAACTAGTTCTGGAGAGAGGGGAGAGACAGGCAATCATGTGGCTTACAGCCAGGCCCTTTCTAAGCACCGCTGATAAATGGAGGTGTTTGGGCTTATCTCAGTGCTGGGAACAATATTAACAGCAATTGCTCCTGTACCGAGCATCTCTGCAGCAGCCACTGTACTGAATGCCTTACCCTTAGCATCTCACTAGATTCTCACCCAATGCCCCAAAGCAGATCTTTCACCTTCATCTTAACATGAGGAAGTTGGGGCTTGGAGAGTAACTAGCCCAGTGTCATGCAGTTAGTAATTTTCAAAACCAGGAGCCACCCATGGTCTTCTTGACTCCAAAACCCACACTCATGATCACTGCCTATGCAGATGCTGTTTCCTGGAGAATCTTTATATCCCATTTTCTAGATTCTGACTTGAAAGTGTGTGGAGCCCAGAACTTAGGGGGATCTGCTGAGTGGGTGATAGTTGGATTCTCTGTGCCATTTGGGGGAAGCCAGCCCCTCCTGAGGCAAGAGAGGCTTTGGAAACTTTGGAGGCTAGTTGACCGTTTTCTATTAAAAATTCAATCTAAAATGAGTTAATGCTGGGATTGGTAGGTTTGAGAGATTTTGTATTATCCACTTCGGGTAAGAATATTTAGATATGTGACCTTCATGGCTGTATTTTGGATTTTTAACTCAGAAAACTAGAGGGTTTATAAAAGCCTTTGGAAAATATCTGTAGCATGCTGAAATAAAGTGAGAGCTTCATAAAAATATGCATTAATGCAGGAATCCACTGCCCTCACACTAAGCACAAGAGATCTCTGTTGAACCTTGGGAAAAATAAACTTACTCCCTTGGCTTTTATGGGGGTGGCACTAAAATTTGGTGGTTATGCCCAGGACTAGGGTAGCGGCATAGAAGGAAAGCAGTCTGCAGGAGCCTTCGGGTTCTTTAAACACAACCAAGTGAAGCATTAACATAGTCTTTACAGAATGAAGCCCTGATTCCTTCATTCCATACTGACAGCCTACTTTTTGAAAAAGAAATTCAACTTAAAATGTTAGTTTGCTCTTCTACTTTTACTAAGTATTTAATTAATCATAATTAACCAAAGCATAAAAGGATAAAAATTTCCACTTAAAAGTCTTTCCTTCTCTAGCACACCAAAAAAGTGACACGAAGTTTTAGGAAGAATTGTTACATTTTATTTTTTGTCCTTTTGCTAGTGCCCTACCTTGATCCAGTTAATATTAAAATGCTCAAGAAGCAGTCATCATTCATCTTTCAACTTGATGAGCAAGTGTTTTCATTGCAAATGAAGTATGTCCTGTAAATGATTAAACATTAATAAAAACTAGAATCAACCTGATTTGTTTCAACACCTCTGTTTCTCTGCAGGAGGTAACATTTTTCTGTCAGTTTGTCAAAGTGTTATTTTTGCAGCCTCCCTTTTGCTCAAGTAGTGTGTATGTGGCTTGGTCTTGAATTCAGTAAAGAATATGACTGAATTCTAAAATGAAAAATAATATCATAACTCTCAGATTCTGTTTATAAAAAGGTTGCAGATGTGCTTACAATACATTTAGAAGTTTGTGACTCCTGAGAATTTCTATGGCATCCCTCAGTATTCAGCATTTATAGTGTATTTAAGTTATTGGTAACATTGAATAAAATGCAGTATAACATGGCAATCCTATTAGGATTTCCATTTAAACAGCCTAAGATAGCGGCTGTTTCTGCCTATGAAAGAAGTTGGGTTCAACATTCCAGTTCAACCAGTTGATCAATGGGCCTTTCTTCAGTATTCTTTGTACATCATGAGCAGAATAATAATCGCTACTCTTTAGTCTACATCCAATACTTCGTTCTTTAATTTACTCCTAATATATGGAAGTACATTTTCTGCCATTTTTATGTGTTTTGGGGCCAAGTTTGTTTTCTGAATTCCTACTTCTGTTCAGCAAACGAGGTAATTAATCACTATTGGAATAGATTTACTCATCCAAACATTGATTGGCACGTGGTAGGTGCTCAGTAAATGATATTTGAATGAATAAATGCTGGACAGTGAATGTGGGGACCTTTGGGCCTCTCTGCGTGTCTCATTCAGTGGTCATGTATTTAGGGGTTTAGTGTGAACTTTCCCTTTCATATCACTGCTATCTGTGTAATGTTTTTTTTGTTTGTTTTGTTTTTTTTGTGGTCTCACTGTTGTGGCCTCTCCCGTTGTGGAGCACCGGCTCCAGACGCGCAGGCTCAGCGGCCATGGCTCACGGGCCCAGCCGCTCCGCGGCATGTGGGATCTTCCCAGACCGGGGCACGAACCCGTGTCCCCTGCATCGACAGGCGGACTCTCAACCACTGCGCCACCAGGGAAGACCATATGTAATGTTTTAAAAATTATCCTTACCTGAATGGTTTAAAATTCCAGCCTTTAAATATTACCTTCAGACTTAGATAAAAGTAAAATTGTGGCATTGGCTATAAGTAAGCAGGGAAATATATTAATTTCTGGTTTCTAAGAGGGTTGGGAAAAAGACTTTCCTAGAACGAGCATGATTCCACTCTAATTAAGAACTAAAAGTGGCTCTAGTTGCATTAAGACTTGGCAGTAACTCACGAGTGGATCATCCCTCCCTTGTTGGTTTTATATACGTGCTTTGCTGGCAAAAATTCTGATTGTTAATTTATTGATGCCAAGCAGTTATAGAATCAGTTTTGTGTAATGCATTGAAAACTAGACTGAAGGGTATCACACGTTTGGATTATTGTCCTTGTTTCTGTTCTCTTTTACATTGTGGAATTGCATGTGCACATATAAAAATAAGCCTATTGATGTTATTAATTCACTTTTTATATTTCAGAATTTACTTTCCGAGATATAGTTGAAAGTTTGTGCTCTGTAAGAGTAGAATGACAAGTCCTTTGAATGATAACCTGAAATAATCTATTATAATGAGAATACATGTTTTAATGCTTTTTTTGAAGTATACATTTTTGTTTTGATGTGAAGGGAAATGTTCACTTAAATCCCTAAATATATGAATTAGATATGCAGGGAGCAGAGAGGCCAAAAGTTCCCTTCTGTTCTGGTTATAGAAGGAATATCGTCTATATTTAATGTAGTAGATCTCTGCCATATAGTGGTGCTATGGCAGAGTCACTGCAGTGACAGTGTCATGCCATTAGACATGTTACTTTAGTTTTACCCTTTTATTTTTAGCTTCATCACTTTCTTCCAAAGTTATTGGAATAAAAAGTCCAGTGTTCAAACTTGGCCTGTGATTCAATTAACCTGAGATTTTATTTTAAAAAGTATCAGCTAGGATTTGATTTACTTAAAATATGAAATAAAAGTATCCTTCTGTTAATTAATAGAGTAATCTCAAATCAGGTTATTCAACAGGCCTGCTCTTGGCATTTCAAATATGTAGTTAAGTTTTATGTAGACCTAGTTAATATCTCCAAAGTCGGTAGAGTGTGGCCGTTTGGATTCTCAGGCAGAGGTGTGGAGATGGAGTTTGGGAGGCAAGATGCTTATTAGGAGCCTCACCTGTAAAAGGGAGGGGGAGGAAGCATATTTGGGCAGAGGGAGAAGCTGAGCTGCCTGCAGACCTGGCGAGCCTCCACCAACTGGTTGCCAGTCCGTGGTGTCCTGTGTTGGCTGAAGTGGCTGGCCTTCCTCTCCCCCTCGCTTAGTCACTGAACGCGGGCTATCCAGGAAAATGTGTGACCTCAGGCAAGAGGCTCTGAGCAGCTGAGGCTGCCCAGAGAGCTGTCTGCTGGAGGCTGTCTACCGACCACACTCGCCACAGCTGGGCGGAAAGTCCTTGTCAAAGGGACTGAGCTCTACCATGTGGGGCTCTCATAATTATTATTAACAGTGATACTTATCTGTTGTACACTTATATCATTATCTTCATCTGACCAGTGAAAACAGTTTGCTTATGATCTTGTGGATAGGGCTTCCCTGGTGGCGCAGTGGTTGACAGTCCACCTGCTGATGCAGGGGACACGGGTTCGTGCCCCAGTCCGGGAAGATCCCACATGCCGCGGAGCGGCTGGGCCCGTGAGCCATGGCCGCTGAGCCTGCGCATCCGGAGCCTGTGCTCTGCAACGGGAGAGGCCACAGCAGTGAGAGGCCCGTGTACCACAAGAAAAAAAAAAAAAGATCTTGTGGATAATTCTGGGCAAAGCTAGAAAGAGTAACTTGTGTGTCCTGCTCTCTTAGCCTTCAGCAAACTGACCTCATGCTACAGTGGACATATTATTTTTAAATGGGTGGTCAGTGTATGTGAGGAAAAAGCAAGGGGAAGAAATCATAGCTACTCAAGAGCTGGCATGGTGACCAAGAAAGGGCCAGGGTTTAGATTCCAGCTGACTTGGCCTCCCAGTTCATGCTCTCTCTGGCTCTGTGACAGATAAGTCCCTGGTCACTCTGACCTTTGGTGTTCTGATTGGTTAATAAAAGGAATGAAGTTGGCACATTGACTAAATAGTGTAGGTCAAAGTACATAGTATTAGTGTTCATAGCAGGGAGCACACACAGTACACGTTAATTTACTTAAATACCCAAAACAAGTTGAACTGTAAAATGTTGTTAAAGAAATGAAGATTTGAACTTGAAGTCAGAGAGAACTTTTTCTCCCTATTTTTTTTTTTGGTATCTCTCTTATGCCTTTAGTGTTGATGTATTAGGAAATGAATTAACAGATTTTTTTTTTTCCCTAGAGAAGTTGCTTCTGCAATGTGGAACCATTCTAGACAGATGCAACAGGGTGCCTTTTTAAAAAAGGAGAGGAAGAAGCATGGAATGAAAAAGATTGGCTGAATCAATAGATATTTGTGGGGATGCTTATTGGGGACCAGGCCTTTTAAAAATTTTAATGATATAGTTCATTAGGAGATTAATGAAAGTAACAGATCTGAGATCATTAAAGACTGCCCACCTGTCCCTTTCCCACAGCCGCCTGCTGGGTTTAGTCTCCCATTATTATCCTCAGTTTACTGAAGTAGGCTGGCAACAATTTTCCACCTATCTACTGTAGGCCCACCTTCAACCCATTCTTCACGCTACAGAAATTCTGATCCCGGTATTTCCTACTTCCCATTACTTTCATAAAGGCCAAGATATTGGGTTGGCTGAAAAGTTAGTTCGGGTTTTTCCCTAAGATGTCACAGAAAAACCTGAACGAACTTTTTGGCCAAGCCAGCTCTTGGCACTGACTGTTGCCTGGAGCCACCAACTTCACCTCTTACTGTTTACATTTCCAAACCCAAACCCGCAACCTGTGCCCGTCGCTCTCCCCGTCCTTCTGCCTCACTAGCTCCTCCAACGGGCTCTGCCCATCTTGGTTCAGGCCTTTGCCCTTACTGGTTCCTAATCTTGGACTGCTCTTTCC
>NW_006787469.1:3162847-3181939 GCF_000442215.2 Lipotes vexillifer
TTTCCCTTTCCTTCTGTACCCGGTTTTGGTGTACACGTTACTTCCTTTGGTAAAGCTTTCACCAATACCTAGACTAGATTGGGTCACCCTCTTCCTCTTCTCTAATGCTCTGTTTTAGAACTGATCATAGCAGGTAATAACATGTTTGTTGCCAAACCAAATTTGGGTCTGCTCTCCTGCACACATGTGCAGTCAAGCCAATCTACTGACACCGGGTTGTAGTGAAGGAAGGTGCAAAAGCCTGAACTCCTGGAAGGGTTTCAGCAAAGCATTTTTTTTTTAAAAAAGCTCTTAAAATTAATTTCAGTTTGAAGACGTAAATTAAATTGTTGCAATTCTGTGCCTTTTTTGCTAAATTTTTGACAAGGGAATATATATAAATTTGGCAATGGTTTAAGCTTAGCTTTTTCTGAGGAGAATTGAAGTGACCTGTGACCTCTAGAATCTTGACTCAGTCATTCCCCACATTGCGAAAATGGATAGGGTGGAGGCCATTCCGCTTCTCCTTTGCATGTTATTGTAGTTCTCTTGGAGCAGGATATTCTGCAAAAATTTATTAAATGACCCATTCAGTGATTAATCTAAGGGAAAGTCCATGGAGGAGGCAATTTTGGCATTTCTACTTTCAATCCCGTGAAGACTGGGAAGCTCAAACCATATGGGGTGATGGTATGGGTTTAAACGTAAGAAAATAGTGTCATCTTGAAAAGTCCTCTTCTGTGGAATCAGTGAAACTACCAGAACCATGGGTGCTGAATGTCCATGTCCAGCAGGGGGCAGTCTAGAACACCAAAGGCAATAACTTAGAGGCTCCAGTTCATTCGTTCAATGCTGTGGGCTTGATTTCTTGGAGTGGAAGTAACTTACTTCCACTCATTTTCTTACTCATTTAAACTTCAGCTGCTTGCGTTTTTGCTTTTTGTCGGTTTAGCCATTAGTTGACAAAGTAGTTGTCTCAATTCTGATGAGTTTTACATTCTTAGTGTTATACTGGGAGAGCAGGAGGGAAGCAGAGCACAATGCTCAGACAGTGGACCAGTCTTCCAGACATTTATCCACCAAATAGATCAAAAATACAGAGCCTCTTAGTGACATTCACGTGAATGCCTGGATCATAACAGCATATGGGGGATCAAATGCTTTCTGTTTGCTCCTTAGTTCATTAGCTAATTCCGGATGTTCAGCAAAGCATTTTTAAAGGCCAGGTGAGGGGCACAATTCTCTGATTGGTTGATGGTGAGGTAACAGGGCGGTGTCACAGGGGTGAACATTATCAGTCCTTAGGTGCCAGCAGGTCTGGGGTATATGTGCTCATGATCATCAAGTAGTTAATTTCTTTCATTTGGTGGTGGTTTTAGCATCTGTAAAACAACTCAGGAAATATGCATCAGGTACTGTTATCTAGGTACTTCACAGAGGGGCTAGAGCAGAGGATATTGGGGAGGGGTCTGTCCCGGGAAGACCCCATAGGGTCCTGCTCAGTTACAAGTTTTTTGTGTGTGTGTGATTGTCTACTTCCCTCGTCAGACTATAGCTCCGTGAGGGCAATAACTGGGCTCACATTTGCCAAGCACAGTCCTGGCACAGAGTAGGGACTCGTTGAATCTTTTTGAATGAAGCATTTAGAAGGCTCACGTAATCCTCTGCTGACCAGCCTGTGCTTCACACCTCACTTCTGGGGCCATCTAAGGATGAATATGTGCCAGTGTGAATCCCACTCACATTAAGCTGTACATTTGCTACCACAAAGACTAGGAACCAAGCCTTTACTGTGATGTCTACCATTAAAAAAAAAATTCTGCTCTTTGCTTAAACCTGGTACTCTTCATATTTTAGTGTATGCTGTCATGTCAGGTTAAAAAAATATGGTACTTTTGATTTATTAAAAAATTATTTTCCTTAATCAAGTCATTGAATTATGAGAAGTGATGATTTTGAATATTATTATTAAAACCAGTTTTTTGTTTTTTAAGGACTCGTTTTTTAAGGGGAGGGAAGATCAAGCACTTCATCCACTTTTTCTCCTAAAAACTCTCCTAATCTAATGTTTTTCCTTGGACCCAAAGCTCATCTCTTTACAGCATCCAGTGTCTTGTAAGGAACAGCTGGGGGAAGAGTAGGATGGAAGTGAAGAGTGGAAATCTGTAGTTTGCTTAACAAGAGCTAACGTAAACCTTCTCATAATAAGTGCATGTCTTGGCCATTTTATGCTGGCCTGAGTTCAGGCTGGCCTACTTTAAGATGGACATTTTCTGTTTTCATAGGAAACACATGGAATGTCTGGAATTCTGCTGAGAAAAAGGAATCTGCATTCTGCTGTGAAGCAGCCAAGTGCTTGCTTTTTGTTAGTTGTGGTCTCAGACTTCAGTTCCAAAGGCATCCTAAAAATCACACATGATTGACCGATGTTCAATACTGTATCTTCAACCGAAAATGAGAGAGACTGTATATTTAGTTTGAAAAATTTGAAAATTTGTGTTTCATTCACTTTGATAGTATGGTTTAACTGGCCATTTTGTCTTTATGTTTTATTTTGAAGCCCTTTACTTTATAAAATGTTCCATATGGATATTTACTTTCACTTTGAATAAGGTAAAACAATCAGTACTTTAATTGTTGCATCTTTGACATTCCTGTGGCTCCTATATATGAATGCCAGAACTAATGGAGTAGAAAATAGTTCGGAATCATTCATGCAAATAACAGTATTGAAATCATAATAACAATGACTTTATTTGGAACTTTTCCTTATCTTTTTTTAATTACTGTTAAAACTGCTTCTTGTAAATTGCAAGCTTACAGATTTATAGACAGTGTTAGTCTCTCTAAGTCTTGGCCATGTCATTCTACCATACGTGTTAAATGTACCAGGAACAGGGCTGGCTGAACTTTTTAGTCACACAGACATAGCTTTATCCTATTTTACTTTTCAGTGCAACCTGCCATTTTCACTCTGAGGAAACATGAATTGATAGACCAATAGAGTTGATTAACATAGAGTTTCGTGTTTCACTGTTTATTCCCTTCATGATTAACCAGAAGCTTCAAACAGCTGATGTGTTATTTAATTTTTAAGTTTACTGAAGTTAGTAAGTATGTGTGATTCTTCTAAGAGCATCAGTTTCCACATTATGAATGTAACCTCTCTTGGGAAACAGAAGAATTCAAGAAAAAAGGAAATTAGGTGTTTTTCTTGCATAATCATTATCTTGTAGGAATCCACACAGAAAAATAGCTATTGTGCTTTGAAGGAGTTTTTTAAAAAGTGGCTTTTGTTTAGCTCTGTGTGGTATGGCCCAGAAAAAAAATCTGGTTTGTTCTTATTAGTAGCTTCCTACCCTGTGTTTTATTTAGTACAATTAATCAGTTAAAACTTTACTCTGCTTTTGTTAGTAGGCAAAATAAAGTTATCAACTACCTCCATAAGAACAAAAAATCTTGAAATCTAAGGATGTGGATTGGTGGAAAATGAAAGCTCTTTTTGGTGTCGGTGAGATAAAGTGAAGTTAATTGACTTTGCCATGGAGTTAGTCTATGACTTTGGGGGGAAAACATTTTCAGTTTTTAGTTTTGACATTACAGACTTAGACTATCTTTTCATCAAATTAAGTGGTACTCTACTTGTCAATTTTATGTCTAGATGACTTTTGCAAACAAAGAAATGTTTTGGTTATTCATTAAATAGGTATTTTATCTTACATATTTTTTTTGTGAAAAAATATGCGATGAAATTTGGAAATTAATTCATAAAGCAATTTTGGACGTTTCCCCCAGTTCAGTTAAAGAAACTTTAGATCAATCGAGGCATTGATTTAGAATCCAATAAGCGGTACATAATCAGCCCCAGTCTTTCCTCTTAAATACCTCATTTTATAGTGTGGAATGAGAGTCAAAATAAGGGAGAATATATTTTTTAAAAGTCCCTCTTATGTTGTAGGAGGGATACAGATGTTATGGGAGCAATTAATTTTCCTTGGATGTAGTTGGGGGTCATGCTAATTGATTGGGAGTGGTGGTAGAAAAAGATGTAATTTTCAACAAATATTCAAGGAATTTTTATTGCACACCTACTATAGATGAGCACTCTTGCACATGTTAGAGAGCCATTGTGAACAAGACATTTCTGCTCTTAGGAGCTTATATTCAAGGGGGAAGAAATAGCTACTTTTGACAAATAGGTTTTATTTTCAAAGGTAGAGAGCGGGGGGAAGTATTTTCAAAGATAGAGAGGAGGGAAGTTATTTCTGCACTTTCTCCCCTTGAATGGGTCATAGATGCTTTGTGGAAGGTCAAGGGTACATGTGGGGGACTTAGCCTTGGTTGGAGGAGGGGCACCTCTCTTTGGTAATAGGAAGGGGAAAGGGAAAACGGGAATCGAGGCAGAGGTTTGCAACTTGATGGTGGGATTTTCAAGAGCTCGTTGCTAAAGGTGTTAGTTTTCCCAGCAGAGTTGACTGAGGTCATCAGGTGAGGTTGGGGTCCAGGTGTGTGTTGAGATAGTTGATGGAGAGAGGAGCAGGAATCTATCAGGATCGGCAGCATTGAGGTGAGCAATCACAAATCTAAAACAAAATACATCTGCTTGGTTTGATTTTTCCCTATTAATAGTCTACTAATATTCAGCTCCTTGGCTACAGGTTAATGTCTGAGTTCATTTAGGGCTGAGGTTTTGATTGACTGTAATAAATTAGATGACTAGATGGATTCTTGACCAGTTTTATATAGATCTGATGGAACCCATATGTTTATTTTAAAAATCCATTAAAATGTGCTCATTTAGCCCAAATTACAACAGATTTCTTAATTCTAATTCTTTTCGAACATAAACTTTTGCAAATTGACATTAAATATGCCCCACCCTTTTTTAATTGCTTGCTTTTCAAATGGAATAAATTGTATCAGGTGAAACTGTTATTGCTGAATGGTTTTTTAGTTTTTGAAGAATAACATAATTTTAGTAAGGCAAAAAACCCTGCTTTCTGCCAGTGCTGTCTAAACGTGAAGCCCCTTCCCCTGCCCCAACCCTGGCAGGTTATTTCATGGCTGCACTGCTCTCTGCATTTGTTTCTTTTAACAGCCCTTTAATGCTTTCAATTCAAAAAGCTTTTAGCTACCATTAGGAATGGATCCAAAAATCAGTGACAGAAATTAATAGACAATACGTTTGAACAATGCTTTGTTACATTCCATTGCACAATATCTGTCTCCATAAAATTCTTTTCTTGCCAGTGAAGTAGAGTTTAAATAGAGCGTAGGATCAGTGAATAAAGCCTTAAGAAACATTCTTAAAACCTAGTTATCCCTTTAAGACTTCTGTCTGTTTCCCTTTTTATCTCCCCTTGGACAATGTTTTATCGTGGAAATTAATTCTGCAGCCCCTTTTGTTTCATACCTTATTTCTCTCAATACATTGCACATTGTTACTTCTGCTCAAGTTACCTTCAATGAAAATGGTTTAGTCCATTTTCATTCCTAATCTTATAAGGATGTATTATGAGTGTGCCAAGTACAGTTCCTATTGTTTTGATTTGAATATAACTACTGCTACCATAGAGACCTAAGAGTGAATTTTTATTACCTTTCCTTTACTTTATAGCAGAATTTAATTTGGACTGAGTATCAAGTTGGATATATTAATCCTAGATTTGAACACAAATAAACAGATAGATATAGAGATTATTTGTATCTATTGAGATACAAAGTCAACTGTATATATTTATTTATACACTGGGGAGTAAATTTCTTCTGTTGTGATATCAGTTATTGTTGGTGTATTTAGGATTCATCGTGTTAGTGGAACTATAGGTTTTGTTGAAAAACTCTGCACAAGTGGGTATAGTAGTGTGATCTACGCATTTTCAAGTGGTAACGAGTTGTATTAAATTGAGTCACTATTATATGGCGTTTAGGGGATTTGAGAACCACAGTGTAGACCTGTAACGGATCTTTACACATTACGAATCTTTCAAGTTTTGGGCAGAATAGTTTTATCAAAGCAAATTTGAACAGGAGAGCTTGCTTGAGTTTAGTAAGGATGTTATCTAAGATTATGTTTTAAATATGTCATTTTGTATTTTTGCTGGATAAGGTTTTTGCCAGTGAGAAAATATACTGAACACGAGACAGTAATCCTTTGGCTGTCTTTTGATTTATGGTCTCTTCTTTTAACCAGATTTGCAATTGGCAGGGAGTTGTTTTGCTTTTCTAAGCACTGTTTAATAGCACTTGCATTTTATTATCAATTAATAGGCTTTTTAAGAAAGTCAATTAATACAAGCATTAATTGTATCAATATTGTATTTTTCCTACAACATAATGGATTTTTCTTAACCTTACAGTCCAGTGCTAGATATTAAAATAATCATCCTTATCTAACTGAGGAAGTTGATTTAATTTCCCTGTACTGTTCATTATGGAAGGCTGGAGAACACCTCACAGCCTATTAATGTATCCACTTCATTATTCTTCTTTGAGTAATATTATGCAAATTAATGGAGAAAAGAGTCACAGGGTGTATGACTACACATCTTTAGTTTCCAAAACATCTGTTATTTCAAAGCATCTTACCTGCTAAATCTTTCCTTTTCCTTTTTGGGTAGATACTGGGACCCTCATGATAATTCATCTTCTAAAGGACCTTTTAGGTCCTGGGTTTTCAACTTTTCTAAATTTTTAAAAAACTGGAATAGAGTTGATTGAATTTAGTATTTATAGCTAATATTTTAAGATGATTAAATTTATTCTAGGCATGGCACATCTAGACTCCTGCTAACCAGTATAACTATTAAAATTAAAAAGTAATGCAACTTGCCTAAATTTTTTGCTTTAGTACATTTGAATAATGACCTTCACCCCTCCTCACACCCTTTTCCCCACCCCTGCTCCAGCCAGAAAGAGAGTAAGCAGTTGAACATGAAATAAAAAGTCTTTTAATGTTATAGTTAGCAGTAATTTTGAAAACTGGATACCACCCTTCTTCCAGTTAGTCCTGTGACTCATTCATTTGGGTTACAGTATCCTTCAGAGGGCGATCTAATAATTTTTCAAAGACATACTGGCCTAAGACTATAACCTTGACAATGCTTACACTGTATTAGAAGGTGTTAATGGAATGAAGGAGAGCAGGCTTCTGAATGGCTGATTAAATAATATTTTTATAACCTGAAGTAATGTTAAACCAGTCAATCTTGGTGGGAAAAAAAAGGAGTGATTTCCAGTTGGGCAGAACTCTACTAGATATGACCTAAAAATTAATATTTATGGTTAAGAAGCTATATCCCTCACAGAGTCAAATTTTCTCTGGTGTGTGACTTGAGGGAAGGAATAAGGTATTAAGTTAATTAGTTCTGACATCTGTAACCAAATCCATAGTGCTCTGAGTTTAGATTGTCACATTTTCAGCAATTTGGGCCAAATGAATTTTCACCAACGGTGCTCAGAAAAAAATCTTGAAGCTAATGGTGAGTGAGCAAAATCCACTTGGAATTGTCTTCTCATCTTCATATTATTCAGGTTTTTCTCAGAGTAATCATGTAATTAGGTCTTCGTATGAAAAATATCCAAGTAGTAAGATTGTACAAAACAACCTGGGATTGATTTAAGTAGGAAATTTTTACATTCACTAAACCAGGCTCAAAAGAGTCAAAATTGGTAGCAGAAGCTCAGCTTCCCCGTTATCTCATCACTTAGATATAGCTTAACTGGAAGTTTACCCTTGTTCTATATGTTGAAAGAGAGTTTGTTAAATAGGAGAAAAAATTCCAAGGGGAATGTTTAGCTCCTTAGTATTTTGAAGTCCCTAGTTTGCTTACCAACAATCTTGTATGTTTTTCACTAGAGAAGTCTTCATTTTCTCAATTATTGCTTTTGGATTAAGGTGTGTATTTCAAACAGGAAAATGCACTAGGATTTAGGATGCAGATGTTAAAATTTTATGTAAGATTCATTTTCAGCTTTCTTATTCCAAATAAATAAAATTTTACTCTAAGTAAATAATCTTTTGTTTTAAACCAGTAAGTTGTTACTTCTGTACTGTATGTTTTAAAGACTTTTATCAGCCATTTTTCGTTTAGATTAGTGTTTTAACTTTGCTAAAATATCACCAACGTTACTTTCTGCTAGAAGAAATCTAACTGTAGGATTTAAAATCAAGGAATCAATCCACTGGCTTATATTCCATCAAAACTATTATAATATCATAAATATCCAATGAGCCCTTCTCTCACTCTCTTTTTTTTTTTTTTTTTCTGATTAGTTTAATCTTTTTAAATGAGTTCAACTACTCCTTGAAAGTCGTTAAAAGGGCCACAGTAAGCTCCATTTGCCTGGTGTCTGGGGTGAAGAAAATACAAAAATTGCTGACATTTATGAGCACTTCCTTCTGTCGGGGAGCAGACTGTCCTTCCTCTATTCCATGCTTAGAAAGAGGGAGGGAACCCAAGGACATTCTGCCCCTCTTTTTACTCCATTTTCCCCTGAGGGAGGTGGGGCTGCTAAGCTGATTGGCCCAAGCTGAGGATAGAAGTGTTGCTGGTTTTTACTTGCTGCTATGCCGTCAGGGCAGATGTGGGCCCCTCCTTCTCTCTTTCCTCTCTTGATTCTGGGGCAGGCTGGTCATTCTTGCCCTTGCAGTTGGTTGGGAGTTGGCCCTTTTTCTTTTCCTTGTAGATGGGTGCAGGTTCTGTCGGAATGGTGGGCAGGAATGGAAGGAGGAGGTCACAAATAGACTTGTGTTATTTCATGTTTTGAAATAAGTTTTGGCCTCAGATACTGTATATTTAGAAGACGTTTCAGAATTATGATTAAATTCTTGCTTTCATAAGAGGACCAAATGATGTTGAATTTTCTACACTATAGCATTCCAATTTTGGACATAAACTTGCAGTAAAAATTCCAGAATCAGAATATTATAGTGTTGCATACACTGACAAAGCATTCAGATTTATTCATGTAATGGATTTTTATTTATTATATATGAGGAAATAAACCAGTAGCAAATAAGAAAGAGCAAAGTGAGACAAACAAATTTCAGAAACCATTTGAAAGGCCCTTGGCTTTTTTTAAAATTAACAGCTGTTTTGAGTTGTAATTCACATACTATAAAGTTCATTCTTTTAAAGTGTACAGTTCAGTAGTTTTTAGTATATTCACTGAGTTGTGCATCCTTCACTGCTATCAAATACCAGAAGATTTCTCTTACCCCATACACATGAAGTGCCACCAGTCACTCTTACCACCAGCCCCCACCCTAAACCACTAATCTTTCTCTGTCTATGGATTTGCATAGTCTGGATATTTCATATAAATGGAATCATATTATATGTGGCCTTCTGTGTTTGGCTTCTTTCACTTTGCATAGTTTTCACAGTTCATCCGTTTTGTAGCAAGTGTCAGTTTATTTATGGCCAAAAAATATTTCAATGTATGGAATATTTTGTTTATTCATCAGTTGATGGACATTTGCATTGTTTCCACTTTTTGGCTATTATGAATAATGTTATGAACATTGGTATACAAGTTTTTGTTTGGATTTATTTTCAGTTCTCTTAGGTCTATATCTAGAGTTGGAATTTCTAGGTCATAGGGCAGCTCTATGTTGAGCTTTTTGAGGAATCCATTGACTTTTTTTTTTTATTAATATATATTTTTTATTTAATTTATCTTTGGCTACGTTGGGTCTTCGTTGCTGCCCGCGGGTTTTCTCTAGTTGCGGCGAGCTGGGGCTACTCTTTGGTGCTGTGCACGGGCCTCTCCTTGTGGTGGTTTCTCTTGTTGCAGAGCACGGGCTCTAGGTGCGCGGGCTTCAGTAGTTGTGGTGCCTGGGCTTAGTTGCTCTGTGGCATGTGGAATCTTCTCGGACCAGGGCTTGAACCCTGTCCCCTGTATTGGCAGGCAGATTCTTAATCACTGCTCCACCAGGGAAGCCCGAAGAATCCATTGACTTTTAATACACTCCTGAAGGGGAAGCAGTCAAATACAAACAAGATTTTGGAATTAGATTATTTGGGATAAATTAAGTATTGCTATATCTAACTTAAAAATCATACTTTAATGCAACAGATTATTTTGTAATTATAGATAATTTAGGGAGACTTGTTTGGCTGTATAAGGTATGTTGATTAAAGGAATAGATTATCATGTCTGCTGAGGCCGAAAGAAGAATCAAATTTCCGTGTAGAATATTGGTTAATTTGCATTGATATTGCATTGCCTAAAATGGTAACCTGATAACTAATGCTAATAGAGTCCTCATTTTTTAATAGGATGGAGTAAAATAATATAACATAAATATTTAAACAGTGGAAATGTACCCACATGCTTAGTTTTATGTCAAAGAACATAGTCAGTACTCTTGCCAAATGGCAAATTAATCAACGTTCCAGCAGCAGTGGGCCCTCAACCTGTCTGCCTTTTCTCTTCTGTACATAAGGGCATGAGATGGAGGAACACAAGATCCCCAGAGTATAAGGAGTTAAAAATAAGTGATTACCTCTTTCCCAGAAAAATGTAAGCTTTGATGATTCTCTACTTTATAGATAGCAGGGTGCTTTCCTCATATCTCTTTTGATGCTCACAAAAGCCACGTGAGGTAGGTTAGTTTGCTTACTTTATAGATGAAGAAATTGAAGTTCACATTGATTAAGAATTTGCCCAAGTTTCCAGCTAGTAAGTGGCAGAGTCAGGATTTGAACCCAGGTCCTCTGCTCCAGGCACCACACCCTCAGAAAATTATTCATTCCCCAGGAAGGGTGTTGGACGTCGTTGAGGTATGTCCAGTTGCACAAAAGGACAAGCTTTGGAACAAGACTGTCTAGGTTGGTAACTTTGTTATGGTTTTTAGTTTCATAGGAGCTATAGGTGTAAGGGATTTATACCTAATTCTGTGTCGTACACATTTAAGTAACATTATGATAATGATAATTTAATTTGAAAAATCATTTACAAGCAGCCTGTGTAATATACTCAAGCGTGAGAAGCGTTGTGACAAAGCATTGTGCTCTTGAAGCCTTTTCCTTCCTTACATTCTCATCTGAGCTGTTATAACAAACTCTTCACTGGCTCCCCAGCCTCCATGCACTCCCTGCTCTAGTCTGGTCTAACAAAGGCATCTTTTTAGGGTTCAAACTCATTCATGTCCTCCCTTTCTCTGTGTACAGATGTTCTCGCCTGGCATTCAAAGCCCCTTGGAATATGCACAACTGTCCTTTCAGCCTCATCTGATCTGTAGAATATATATCTCTATACTAGACATGGAGTTCTCTGCCAAATTCCCCCCAAACACCTTCAGACTAATTACTCAGTGCCTTCGGTGGCACCCTCTCTATCCCCCATTTCCTTCTTTTTGCCCCGTGCTCCCCAATCTTTACAGCCAGGTCAAGATCCTTCTTCTGTGTCAAGCCTTCCTGTAAGACTCTAGGCAGAAGCAATCTCTCTCCCCTATTGTTGTTGTTGGTTTTTTTTTTTTTATGGTGCTAAAATATATGTAACATAAAATTTATCATTTTAACCATTTTTCAGCTTTGATGAGGTATAATTGACAAATAAAATTGTAAGATATGTGAGGTGATGGATATATTAATTAACTGGATGGTGGGAATCCTTTCACAATGTATACATGTATCAAATCACCATGCTGTACTCTTTCAATATTTTAGCCTTTTAACCATTTTAAGTGCACAGTTCAGTGGTATTAAGCACATTGACGTTGTTATGCAGTCATCATTACCATCCATCTCCCAGACTTTTTCACCTTCCCAAACTGACACTGAGTACTCATTAAACAATAACTCCCCAATTTTCCCTCCTCCCAGACCCTGGCAACCACCATTCTACCTTCTGTCTCTCTAAATTTGACTACTCTATGTACCCCATGTAAGTGGAAACATACAGTGTTTGTTCCTTTGTGTTTGGCTTATTTCACTTACCATAATATGCTCAAGGTCATCCATGTTGTAGCATGTGTCAGAATTTCCTTTCTTTTTAAGGCTAAATCATATCCCACTGTGTGTGTGTGTATATACATATACCATATACCACATTTTGTTTATCCAGTCATCCTTCAGTGGATACTTGGGTTGCTTCCACCTTTCAGCTATTGTAAATAATACTGCTATCAACATGGGTATATAAATGTCTGTTCAAGTCCCTGCTTTCAATTCTTTTGGGTATATACTCAGAAGTGGAATTGCTAGATCGTATGTTTAATTTTTTGAGGAACTGCTGTTTTCTGCAGTGGCTGCACCATTTTACATTCCCACCACCAATACACAAGCGTTGCAATTTCTCTACATCCTCACCAACACTTATTATTTTCTTTCTTTCTTTCTTTTTTTTAAAGTAATAACCATCCTAATGGGTGTGTGAACTGGTATCTCATTGTGGTTTTGATTTGCATTTCCCCAGTGATGAGTGATATTGAGCATCTTTTCATGTGCTTATTAGCCATTTGTATACCTTTGGAGAAATGTCTATTCAAGTCTTTTTGCCCATTTTTTATTTGGATTGGTGTTTTATTGTTGTTGAGTGTAACTTGTTGTTTTTAAGGACTTAGTTTGTATTTGTCTTATAACACTTTCCACAGTCTGGCTTACATTGGCATTGTTTGTGTGTGTCTTTTTCTCCCTTCTAGGCTGGGTGAGCCTCTAAAAGATAGCCGTGTTATTTCAGTAGTATCCAGCACAGGTATTGCTCTATACATAGTAAGCCTTAAATCCCTACTTGTTAAATAGGTAGTAGAAGACAGTATAGTATTCATTTAACAAATACTTGAGTACTGACTGTGGTCAAGACTCTTTTCTTGGAGCACTGATCTGAGCATGGGGTGCATGGCCAAAGTAGGAGGAGGGCAGCAGTGTGGGTGGGGGAGGACTGGGGTGCAGTTGTTTGAACAATGTGGTGTGTAGTCTTTCCATGAGATCATGCCCATTTGAAAAAAAAAATACTATTGTGCAATGAGTAGAATCATGACTTATGTTTCAAATTTACATAGCTGATTTTTTGTTCTCCTACTTTTCTGCCTTGTTTCTGACATTGCTACCCTCAAGCCCCCTTCTCCCATTGGGGTGTAGCTAATTGGAACATTAACTGCAAGGCTCAGATGTCACTGCGAACAACCGTGAAGGTAACCAGCCCTTTTCATCCTCCTCCCTTCAGTAGGAAGCTTAGGTTTTTGAGATCCTGTGGGTATTTTAGCTTTGTTCACAACTGATATTGTTGATATCGATATCAACTCAAGCTGTGAAAAGTGATAGTTTTAGCAAGCTATTAACAAACTGCTATTCAAGGGTACACCAAATCTTGTATGGTGACTCTTGACCTGGTAGCTGTGACGTCTGATAAGTGAGTCTCCCAGATTTAATTGTGACATGTAAACTCTGCCCTGGGTAAGGGTGTGTTGTCAGCTCCAGGCGAGCCACCTATTTCCTAAGTACTGCAGTTTAACTTTGGGTTTCCAAGATCCGATCTATCAGATTTATTTCATTAGTATTAATGAACTAAATTCTTGAAGTTTTGGTAGAGAAATTGTGCTGTTGAGCCTCTTTGCTTATTTCCATGACAACTACCTTTTAAATATTAGGAGTGACAGGCATTTATAAGTGTTCTCAAATGCTACCAAATTACTTCAGTTGAATCAACTGAAATCACATTATTCTCTAATATTAGCATTCTTGCTGCAAATTTACAGAGTTTGCACTTCATATAAATTAAACATTTTTAAAATGCTAGGAGTTGGCTGAACACTTCTTTTGGCCATTTTTTATATGCTGTAAATTTTCTCTGTGACCTCTTTAGACTGTATATTTTTCTTAAGTATGAGTCCCCAGGAAAATGGTGTAAAATTCATTTTTCTAATTTGCATTACATTTGTTTTAGGAGGAATATTTAGGAACTAAGAAGAGATGCTTATGCATATTTTTTTGGTTAGTATCAACTGCCTGCAGATTATCTGTGATAAATTATAAAATTTGGACCTATTGTTCACTCAGGTCTAGCTATTGTTCACTCAGACTTTCTTGGTTTCCATCCCATCACTATTTGGTCTATATATTTAGATATTCTAAATAATTTAATTTTAAGCAAAATGATAGTGAGAAGATATATTTGTTGAGGGAGATAATTAAATAAGTCTTCATTCTAAGATGAATACTAATGTTTTCTCCACTTTCAAGTGTTTTAGTTTTTTGCATTTGTGTGTGTGTGACCACATATGGTCCCCCCACACACAACCTAAAACACTTGAAAATGATGAAAAACTGGAAGCATAGGAATAATAAGACTACAGATAATCTTTTGTCATTTGTGCTTGTTGAAGAAGGCTGAATCACTTACAACCTTTACACTTCAGGCGTTTGAGTTTTGAATGTTTGTAAGTTGGAGTCTCTATGGGAAATAGATGGACTCTCAAATAAGATAATTGAGGAGAATTTAATAAAGAGACTGTTTACAAAGATGTGAGCAGAAGAAAGTGAAACCAACAAAGGATGGTGCAACACCACGGGATTACAAGTGTTACCTTCCTATTTCCACTCTTGCCAGAAAGAATAAGGGGAGGGAGAGGTTACCAGAAACCAGAGGGTAGGGGCTTCCTGACAAGAGCTGTGGCCTTTGTTGAGGGATGCTGCGAACCCATGGTGACCTCGCAGTGGGGATATAGGAAATAAACACCTTGGCCTCACTCTCTTCCTTCCCCTTTAATCTCCTGCTGATGCCTCCTATTGGCTGAGTCCAACAGGAAGCTACAGGACAAGGAAACCTCTAGGCATCAGCCTCCCAGGGCACATAGCAGGTAGAGAAGGATACAGAGTGGATCTCTAAGGGCAAATGGAAAATATCCATCCCAAATGCATTCTGCGCCTCCCCGCCCCGGTTTGCTCCCTATCATCCTATCATGATATTGAGTATTAGGACACTAAAGAAGAGATCTAGCTGTCTGAACTATTTAATAGTGGAAGTCCTGGATGCTGCTTCCCCAGAAATCCTGAGTAGCCCAGACGGAAAGTGGCATTGAGCCTTGTTGGCTCACAGCCTATTTCTCCTACAGGTGAAATATCGGGGGCTGCCTCTAAACACAGCTCAAGCACTGCTTGCCCCACATTCCCTAATTTCACACTGGGATTCTTCATCAGGACTGCTTAAGCATTCCAGAAAATTGAGCATCTCCAATGTGTCTGGAATGGACTAGGTTCTGAAGTCATAAAGACAAGTAAGACATGGACTGTAAGCTTCTTAAGAAAGGAACTAACAAGTGTGACTTAAAAATTACATGCTATAAAATATTGTAGGCAAGGAAGGCTTCATATAGGAAATTAATCTTGAAAAATGAGTAAATACTCTCCAGATGACCTATCATTATAGCAGCACAAACAAAGATTTGAGATGACCTGACATACTTATCAGGAAAACGTATCAGGAAAGTTTTGGACCAGCTGTTTTTTCCAAGCCAAGCAAGGCAATTCTGTCTTTAAAGGCACAGAAGTCCTACCACAAGACCTTTCCATTTGGGAGTATGCTGGTAGCAACAGGCCAAGAGTGACATAATCCTGCCTTCCATTCACCCTCATAAACAACTACTGTTTTCAGAAGTTCCTGGCATTTGGGGGCAATTCTGTCATATTGTACTCAGTTTCTGCATCTTACCACCTTCTTGACCAACTTCCAGAAACGAAGTGAGGGTTCACCTGAACGCTGGCTGTGATTGATACCTTCAGAGGCCTCTTCATCTCAGCTGCTGTCTAGACCTACATATATCCGTATGCAGTGGAAATGGTTGCTTCCAGTGTCTCAATGAGTGGTCCTGTTCTTGGACCAGTGGAAGGATCCAGAGCAATCTGCCTGAGATTGTGAGTCCTATCCCAACATAAAATATATCGTAGTCTTCCTCTAGGTTGACCCATGTACCTCCCCTCCCAGGGGGGCATCTGAGGAAGGAGGATGGTGTTCCTCTAGCTTGGCTTTTAAATAGTAGTTGCAGGGACTTCCATGGTGGTCCAGTGGTTAAGACTGCACACTTCCACTGCAGGGGTCGCGGGTTCAATCCCTGGTTGGGGAACCAAGATCTCGCGTGCCGTGTGGCACAGCCAAAAAATAAACAGATGAAAGAAACACCTTTTAAAAAAATAAATAAAAGTAGTTACATACCAGCAACCAGCATTTTAGAGATAAAGACCCTGAAACTTGAGAGTTCAAGAAATTTATTCAAGATTGCACAGGTTTTGAGTTTCAGAGCCAAGGTTTCTAGAGCAGGATTACAACATGGGCTTTGTGGTCGGCGAATTCAATAAATGTTTGTTAAATGAATGAATGAATAGATTGTCAGTCTTGTTGGAATGTCAGATCAGTAGAAGAATTGGTTGGTGATTGCAGCTGAACAGAAGATGTCTATTTTGAGGCTTGTTTCTCTAAAAAAATTTCTAGGATAGAAATGCTCTTTTGACATAATAGGTCTAGTTCAGTATTTTTGGGCCTAAAAGGCAACTGTTGTGGGGGAGGGGGGAACGGTCTATATCCATGAAGGCCCTTAAAAAAAGATTTCCTATATGTTTAAATTTGTTTTCCAGAAGGACAAGTTCTCATATAACATAGTTCATGATATGTCTTAAATCTCTTTATAGACAGTATCCCTTCTCACGTTGCTAATAAGGAGAAAACAGGTGCTGGGGAAACTTTAGTTTGGGGAGCACAGATGACATGTAATTTCCTTGGGATTTTTCTGTATTTGTTTTATAAACTCTCATACCCTGATATACTTTGACTGATGAAACTGATGAGACAGAGAATGCCAGCTTAAGCAATAGCACGTGATTATAAAGGTTTAGATGTTTTTCACATATTACTGGAGAAACCATCTTTTTATCAGCTAGTGTGTCTTTTTCCAGAACATGAGCAGTTTCATGATTCCCCTTTAAGCCTTTGGGCAAACAACCTCTCTTTAAAGGAAAGGAATTTCCTTGGTCAGAATAGACAAGTTTTTTCCTTGTCATTTATCAGTTACCATACTTGGGGGCCGGGAAGTTTTGTTCCCTGTTTAGTCCATTAGTCATGAGGGCCATTGGTCACAGGTCTTCCTGACGGATGTGTCCTTGTGAACTAGCCCTAGTGAGCCTGCAGGCCTTGAGATGGGTGAAAAATGAATACACTTGCTGTGTCTGAGAGAACATTCGCTTTTGCCTCCTCTTTTAAAACTTCTGAAGGGGCTTTCTCTGGGCAGACTGAATTGGATTTCTCTGCAGAGTTTTTCTCTGTAGATGATCTATTTAAAGTTTCTCTTCAGTTGTAGTACTTCAGGCATCCAGTATTCTCATTTACTGTTCTTTTGAAATTTTCTATCTTTGGGGCAATAACTACAAGAGAGAAAGTCTTTGTATCTAGAATCTGACATTTATACCCCTCTACTAGGTGAGCTTCTGGAGCCCAGAAACTGTACTTTCAATTCTGCAGTGTCCTTAGTAACCTCTAGGATGTTTCTTTTCATGTCAAGTTAGAGAGAATGGAATATTCTGAGCTCCATTGCATTTCTCGTCTACATCATCCAGGTTACGTTAATTATTGTAAATTGCTGTGAGTGGGGACTCTAGGTAGCCTCGTTCCCCCCAAAACAACTGGCACAACATATAGTTAATGATTAATATATTCTTGTTATTAATAAGTTAGTTGTGTTTGACCCAATCCAAAGGAAGGTAGTATCTGCTTGAAGAGCTTCCATTAGTTAATAATTATTAAATGTTATAACAAATAAAAAATGTGCTGAAGACTTAGAAAAAAGTGTTTGAGCAATATCATTATCAATAGGTAAGTTTACTTTTCCTTTGGTTTCTGAAGTTATTTAAATTCAATCCAGCAGAAAGGAAGCCTTCTTGGATAAGTAGGATCCAAGATTAAGAAAAAAAAAAATGGAAGGAAGGGTTTAGGTAAATGAAATCTTCTGATTGTTAATCTGCATGTATAAAATCCACAGTAGATTTTAATTTCAGCATCACTTAGTCCTATATAAGTAGAATTTGCTTCGGTTAAACACAGATACAAGCTCAAAATATATGACTGACAGTGTACTAACTCTGAATGTAGCAAATATTTAGAATTAACTTTTAACCCAAATATTACTTCGCGTTATCTCAATCTGCATTGGAAAATTTATCTAAGTAAATTAGTTGAGATTGTAGTCCTCAAAACTGAGGGATGCTTCATTGTTAAATAGCCCTGGGCTTCTTTTTTAAATGATAATATTTAGACTGATCCTTCCCTTCAGACTTGACTTTCCAGAAAGCAACAGTGTGGCTTTTGAGGCTGACTCTGAGTTGGAAGGAAACCATGGAGGTCATCTAATCTAGTGGTTTCTCCGCCTACGCACAGTGACACAGCTGGTTATTTGACATTTATGGGGGTACAAGTTGTGCCTCCTGCCTGGGGATGAAAAACTTCTTTTTACCCCTTAATTCATCCTCCAATCTGTGTGTCAAGAATTGAGCTGACCATTTCAATCTAGTTTCATCCAATTTTATTTTACTTTTTTTCCCCGTTTAATTGTATTGGATGACATGAATTGGGGGAGACAGATGCTTAGTGCTTGAGAGGGGGGGAAACTATTAAAGGCAAAAGAAATCACACGAAAAGGATTTTCTGGGTTTTTCCAACTTGGATCTAGCTATTTTTTGTAGGTTGATTTAGAGCAGGGCAAAAAGATTTTGACTTTCAAATCAAAGTGATATAATCTCCTCAAGAGGCTTACTAGAATCTTTTCTAACTGTCATTTTTTTTTTTAGGATAATAACAATCAAACAATAACAACGATAATAAAAATAACAGTAATAACAACAGCAACAATGATGTGTCAAGTGTTTTAAAACATTATTTTCTTGAACACTCATGACAACCCTATGAAGTAGGTACTATTATAATTCCCACCTTGAGGAGGGGGGGAAATGAGGAAATGAGGAAACTGAGGCACAGAGAAGTTAACTTGCCCAAAGTCACCCACTTTAAATCTTCTTGAAAGAAATAGTCCATTTTTCCATTCATTATAGCTTGAACTAAATGTGATATTTACTCCCTTTTTTTTGTTTTTTTTTTTTGTTTTTTTTTTTTTTGCGGTACGCG
>NW_006787469.1:3182343-3186898 GCF_000442215.2 Lipotes vexillifer
TTTGCGGTACGCGGGCCTCTCACTGTTGTGGCCTCTCCCGTTGTGGAGCACAGGCTCCGGACGCGCAGGCTCAGCGGCCGTGGCTCACGGGCCCAGCTGCTCCGTGGCATGTGGGATCTTCCCGGACCGGGGCATGAACCCGCGTCCCCTGCATCGGCAGGCGGACTCTCAACCACTGCGCCACCAGGGAAGCCCAACCCCGTTTTAACATATGATTAAAAGAAAAATATGAAAATTTGAGTTGCTTATCATTTTTGCATTAAATATTGTGAGAAAAGCATATCAGTGTTGCAAAAATCATTAGAAGAATGGAATAGAGATTAACAGTTACCATTTCTGGAATCTTGGATTTATGGTAAGATTTTTTTTAAATGGACTCTTGAACCATAAGAGATTTAGTATTTATTAACTTAGAAATCCCTAAATTCTGAAATGCATTGTTTGTTTAGTTGTTAAACTACTAGAACTAGAGCTGTTACTTCAGCTGTTTTTCACAGGTTCAGGCCCACCCTCCCCCCTAAACAAGTTTTCCTTACCGTGGCCAGTGCCCTCTGGGACTACCCCTGACCAATGACCAGAGATGCATACTGTGAATTAGAGTACTAGGAATGTTGTTGTTACTGTTATAGCTGAGAGGCATCCCATTCTCTGTCTAGTGAAAGCCTTGGTTAACTCAAATCCAAATCACAAGAAACCTAAGGTAACAGGAATGTTTTTTATTCAAAGGAGGCAAATAATAAGAAAATAAGTTAATATTAGAATAATAAGAAAGCAGAGCACAAAGCACAAAGACTTCTTAAGGATGTTCTGGGAATGATGAATTCAGTCTACTATCTGATTGTTTTGTTCTTACCTTGATAGGGCTATACAGTGAATACTCATTTAAGGGATGATAATACAGAGATACAGGAAGCTAGACCCTCAGAGGTGGGAGGTTCCCCTTATTATTTATATGAGGACATGGAGGCCCAGAGAGGTGGTCTGCGTGAGGTTATTTTTAAAAGTGGTGCTGTTGTCTTTTTATTGTTTCATCCTGCCTCAGTCATCAAAGGTTCATTCATTATACTGTTTACTAAGGCAGGATGTAAATTAATGTGTTTTAGAAAACGTTTACCAAGGGTTGAGACAAACAGTATTTCCCGCTTTAATCATTTGCTTTTAGTCGAAAGGCTGGAAGGACAATATTTTGGATATGTGAAAAGGATTAAGATGCATAGAAAGGACAGAGGAGTAATAGGATAATACCAGAGAGCCAGCACAATTAAGTGGTAAATCATGTGGTACCAATTTTAAATACCAATGAACAACATTTCCCAAACAAAATTTCCCTGGGATATCAGTAGTTAAGCTGTAAAAAAAAATTATCCTCCATGCCCAAGTTAGTTTTGGAATGCTGACTCCTATATACCCCTCTTAGGAATTCACAACTGGTGTTAACTTTTTAAAGGCTCTGAGAATTCCTATAGTAGAGAAACATATTTTACTTTGTTTAAACCAGAGTTTCCAATTTTATTTGAGGAATGGAACTTTTGAAAGTGTTCTGGGACAGTGTTGTTTAAACCCAGATTGTGAAATGCTGATTTAGGGATCCTGAGGATAAGGGAGCCAAGTGGTAGGTGAGCAGAGTTGAGAGCTTTGTGGAGAACAGGGCATTTGAGCCAGGATTTAAAGAATGGGTGAGGTGTGAATATACAGAGGTGTGAATATACAAGGATGAGCAAAAGTATGGGGCCAGGAATGAGCACCAGACCTGGCACTCAGCTGCTGTTCAGTAAATGTTAACTGAGTGAATGTATGAGTGAAAATATGATTCCCATGGAAGGCAGTTCAAATATTGGCTGGATTGGAATGAAAAATTGAGGAGAGGGGGACACAGAGTTAAACAGGCAGCACCATCAGATTCTGGAGGGTCAAGCTGAGTATTCAGGTCTTGATCCATCAGGGAACACTTGGTTCCTGGGCAGAGGACGACGCAGTAAAATAGTGTTTGGCAGGAATACCCTGAGGGTGGTTTGGAGCCAGGTAGGGATGGAAAAGACCAAAACTATAGTGAAGAGCAAGGAGCCTTAGAAAGTGATCTAAGCGCTGTGGGTAAAAAGTAGGTCACATACTGGTTTTTATACATGCCTAAGTAAAAGCAAAAACAGGAGACCTTTTTAAATATAAGAAGTAAACTAGACTGTTGCATCACAACTATTTTTGATATCTTGAAGAACACAGGGATAGTGAAGTATTATCATAGTAGGTAGGAAAAATATCCCTGGAGATAGGGAACTTGAGGTATATATATGATATTTCTATTACTAAGATGTACTTATCCTTGATTATGCTTGCAGGGTGTGAAATTCAGGATAAATTATTCTGTCAGGAAATGTCATTAGCCAGAGTTCCTGAAGGGGGTTAGACACAGGCTTTCCAAGTGTTTTTCGTGTCCTCATATTACAAAACTGTTTATGTGAATAAGCATGTAATTTCTCTTTATGCATCTTATGAAAACTCCTAGGACTCTCAACATAATTCCCTTTCTTAAAGAAAGAAAACTAAAGTGTTCAGTCAACGGTTATGTGCTTGTCTCCGTTTTGAGTTATTGGTTATTTTCTGTTTGCTCTGCTTAGCTCTCTTTCATTCACTCTTAGTCTAGACAAAGAGTTCAGTTCTCTTTGGGGTGAAATATTTTCCAGAACAGTTATGAGAATCAACCAAAATAAAAAACTTTCCATAAGAGAAGAAAAATCCCAGTCTTAAATAGCATTCCTTTTTAAACAATGATATAAAGATAAGTCACATCACAGCCATTATTGCTTGGTGGCTTGAATGCTCAGATCGTTTTGATGGGTGGTCTTGAAATGCCTGCCCCTTTATTCAATATTCAGTGGCTCTGTCAACCTTTATAATTTGATTTATAGTGTATCTTTCCTGAGAAGTTGCCACCCCTCCACCATAGACCCTAGACTACCTACCACATCACACATCCATGCTTTCCAATCTACTTTTACTTCTGTGCACAGAATTAGTATTTTATTTACACAATTAGCATGTTCTATTTGTGTACTTATTTCTCCTGGGTTCTTCATCATTGCATCTGTCTTTTCCTAAGAGGTCTTGGAGATCATTGCTCTGCACCAGTGGTTCTCAACCACTGAAGATGAGAGTCACCTGGAGAGCTTTTTAAACATTCTGATGTATAGGTCTCACCCTGTAAGATCATGATTTAATTTATAGAACCACTGATCTATATCAAACCCAAATTATGAAAACTATACTGCAGTGAGTAGTACAATGCCAGGAAGTCTGTGAACATTTGGTAAATATTTTAAATTAAGGTAATGAAAATTGTCTAGGAAATTTCAAGCTGCCAGTACAATGCCAAGTTTCTTTCTTTCCTTTGGATTTTTTGGTAACAATTTTATACAGATTCTTGTGTGCATTTATTTATTTTTGTGTGTGTGTGTGCATTTAATACTAGTGGCTACATCTTTTAATTAACTCAAGGGTAAAATCTAATGATAATAAATTCGCTTTTGGATTCCAGACTTTATATATCATTTATGTTTTTTTAAAAAAATCAATATACCAATGCAATATCTATATGTCCTATGTAGCAGATACTGTTGGAACATTTAAACATGCATTTTTTTTTTGGAAATTAAAAAAAGAAGTCTTTTAAGAAATATGCCTCCCCCCATTCTTGGTGAATGTGTGTTTTCAGCCTTTGAGTGATAATTTTTGGAATGACTGTTCTGAAATTTTACCTGTAAATTATTGTCCTATGGCCTGAGTCTGTTAGAGAACACCCAACCAGAGTGTAACACCCCAGGGGAGTCATGGGGTGGTGTGGGAAGGTATGGAAATAGCAAAGGTGTGGTGTGCCCTGGGTGGGAAGGGGTGGGACTGACACCTGAGCCCGACTTACCAGTAGACAAAGCCACATATTCAATGTGGACTAAACCCCAATTTATACTTCCACAGGGCTTTTGTTCTCATACCTCTTCCCAGTAGCTTTGTCCTGAAAACCTTTATTCATGTAACTGCCTGATGATTATACATCTCACCACTGCCTGGATGAGAAATGGAATTATACCATTTTACATGAGCAGTTTGAAAGCTTGACTTAAATAATTTTCTCAACTTTGAGGGCAGCAGACCTTGAGAACGGAGTTTCCTGAACAAATAGAAACAAATAGAAAATAGAATAGTTGTACTTTTGTTATATATTTAAAACATCCTCTCTGCTAAGTTTAGTTTTTCAGTACTTGTAAATCATCGTGCCTTCCAGAGAGGTTTTGAACATCATGCATCCAGATGCTGCTTTTCAACTCTAGTGGAAATACTCTTCTCAGCTTCTGAATTTGGAACTACTTTGCAAAAAGTTCTCTTGAGTTCTTGGAGGCTATAAAGCGATTCATGGGCAATTAAACAGGGGCCTCTCTTGTTTGTGTCTCAGATGCACACCTGAAAAGAATCATTTTGGCAGATCTGACTGATAAACGAGCACTGGCTGGAAAGAGGATGCATGGAAAAAAAAAAAAGGGGATGCGTGGTGTGCAGGTTCAGC
>NW_006787469.1:3186963-3194780 GCF_000442215.2 Lipotes vexillifer
TCAGCAGGACATCTTGACTGGTGGCAGTGACAGAGGGTCTGGGGTGACCTGTCCTTGGGGACACAAAAGGGTTGCACATTTCCAGTCATCAATCTCTTCTGGAACAGCTGTTTTAAATGCTTAAGCCTAACCAATAGGGACATGGCACAGCCAGGCAGCTAGAGGTTAATGCACTTTCCTGTAGGGAGGGGAAGTGTTTGGATGCTCACACACAGTCAGTTGTGATGAGCATGAAATTCCAGGAGGAGGTGCATTTGGAGAGGTCATGTGCAGGAAATTTCAGAAACTGAGTTTTGAAAGTACTAAAAGCCTTATGAGAAATCTAAAGTCGCAATAGGACGTCTCACAGATTATTTTAGTTAATAGAGAGTTTCAGCTGAGGAAAATGACTGTTACCAAGGTTGGTTACTCATATACTTCATGACATTAGATCCTTGCTTACTTATACATTTCATGACATTAGATCCTTTGTAGGCTTGTAAACCATGTAGTTACATGCTGCCCCTTCAGTCCTTATTTTAATTTATGGTTGGCACACTTCCTTAGCTGTGCAGAATTTTCCAATCATACCAAAGCTAAACTAGAAGGGTGACAAATATGACATTGGTTTTTGAAGCTTAGATCCAATTTAAATAACTTGCTTGTGAAAGAATATTTATGTTGAAGAGTAAATTGCAAAAGCACTTTTGTAAAGTATGCACCGAATTGCAGGCACATCCAGAAATAAGGACCAGACTTGATGTTCCTGCTTGTTGCGCTTGTTGTAGGTTTCTTACAAAAGTTAAGGCACCTCATCTAGATTTTTCCAAATATATCCAGAAGTCCCAGAATAAATTCAGGCAAATTTGAGACCTACAAGCATTAAGTGCTTTCTTGTGGGTGGTGGGCAGGCTTGTTTTTGATCAGAAAAGAGGCTATGGGGCTTCCCTGGTGGCGCAGTGGTTGAGAGTCCGCCTGCTGATGCAGGGGACACGGGTTCGTGCCCCGGTCTGGGAAGATCCCACATGCGGCGGAGCGGCTGGACCCGTGAGCCATGGCCGCTGAGCCTGCACGTCCGGAGCCTGTGCTCCTCAATGGGAGAGGCCACAGCAGTGAGAGGTCCGCATACCATTTTTTTTTTTTTTTTTTGCATTGATATTTCTCAGACCTTTCCTTTCGGGTACCTCAGGATTTGATAAGGCCCCAATTAACCTAGTTGGGCAGCTCCACGTAGGGACATCGTCTTGAATAGGCCCAGTTAGGATTTGTGTGGACAAATATTTTCCAGAATTACTCTCAACACTTAAAAACTCAGTTTTATCTTTCTCCAATGACTTCAGTTTTGAAATCCATACAAAAAAAACAAAAACTATGTGATTTCACTGTTATTTACTTGTCTTTTAAATATTTTCTCATACCTATAATCACTGTTCTAATAAAACAGCAGTCACTTCATGTATTGGACCTTTCTTTTTTATTCTTCTTTTCTCTTTCCCACTTTATCATCGAACTTTCCTCTACCAATACCTAAAATGGTGCCATTTTTCTGCCACATTTCTGACCTCAGGTGCAAAGGACTAATTATACTGCCACGGGATTTTCTCCAAAGGCAAAGTCTGAATATGAATTTGTTGATTCGGTATTATGACCTAAAAATGAACTACTTTCAAGAACTAAATCAATTGTGTAAAGAAACTCTCCATTAGAGGAATTTTATTTTCTCACTAAAACTCCTGGGAAAAAATTATAGTACAAGGTTATGTTAGAGATATGCTCCATGAAGGTTGACAAGTACAATAATAATACACAGCCAATTTATGCACTTTATCAAAGGAATTAATTTACATATTATTTTTAATTTTATTTATTTTATTTGTTATTTTAGATTCACTTAATGGACCTTCATGGTTGTCATTTCGTCATCTGTACCATTACTTAGACAAACTGAAATCATTTTGAAAGTTTATCCCACATCTCCCTTCAAAGAAGAGGTTTTGGATTTTCTTAAGTTTTCTTACTTTTACTGAGCTGATTTCCCCCAAGAAATAAAAAATGACTTTATAACTTTGAACTTGCCAGCTGAGTCACAGCAGTCCTGAATATAAAAGAGCTGAAAACACGTGTGTGCATTCCTACCGCAAGCAGCATTCTTTCTTCCATAGATCACTGTCACTAAAGAATTCAGTTAAATATAAAGACCCTCAGGTAGAAATGGGCTGTTAAGGGCCACCCCGAGTCTCTGAGTCTGTGAGGGAGCTGGAGAAAGCCACTCAAACGTACGAGCCCTGCTGGAAAGGTCATTAGCAAATGCCTGTCACTCCAGGCTAGGAAATGGTTTCTTGGACCCCAAGCAGGTTAAAAATAAAATTTAGAAAAAAATGGGGGTGGGGGAGGGGAGCTTGCATTAAGACTTCTGTCTTATTAAAATTAGCAAGAATGCTTACTGCTTTATTCATTATAATAAAGGGTCAGCAGCTAAGTTATTTTGTCCTACAGCATTCTGTTTCTGCACCATGAATACTTGTAATATTATATAATGATGATGATATTATATTAAATGGATGATATTATAATAATAGCTATAATAATGGAGTCATAGATACTGTCTATGGCTTCTTTCAGCCTTATTGACTCTGACAAGTATAACATTAAAATTGGAGGCTTTATAGCAGAATATCAAATATGAGGTCAAAAAATGAAGGTTGATTTCAAGGGTCCCAACCCACATCCTATTCTTCTGACTGCAGTTTGCACTGTTATAGTACTCTGTTATCAAGGACTGCTCAATAATTTTGTGAACACTATTAAGGCTTACAGGCTGCTATAAATTTACACTAGCAGCTGGGTGATCTGTTCAGAGTTCTGGATTTTTTTCCTAGCTTACATTCGATGGTTGTTGCAAATGCCCTAGAACAGGGGTGGTGGGGCTTGTGTTTCCATCCTGTGCAATTTTTTGTTATAACACAGGAAGGAAAGCAGGTTTAGGCTTGAAATCGTGTAAATGGTAAAGTGGCAAACGGAGACTGGGGGCTGTGACGCCCTGTTCTACTGTACCTCCGAAACAGCATTTCATCAGGGAAACCAGGAAAATGACTTTCACTGGAAAGTCAAATATAAAACCAACCACGCTGGTTTTGTGTCATTTTTATGTGTCATATTTTATGGCATTAGTCATAGTGCTTGTTTGATTTCAAATACTATAAACCCTGTTAATTATAGTCAGTAAACAGTTTTGAGGATTTTTTTGCCCCCCTATAAAGCTGGTTACTGTATATGATGTGATGAGAGGAAAACGACAGGCATCCGGGGAAGTTGTGTGCATTTATTTACCCATTGGTGCAATTGACAGTTGCCAGCTACCCATACTGATTCTAAAATGAGGACCTGAACTTTGTTTTTGTGCCCCCATGGTGGGTGATGCGCTGATACCACATTTTAGACTGCAGAGATGTGTACTGTAGACAGAAACTCCTTTCTTCTCTCTGGACAATAATGGGCATTAAAAAAATTATTTTCAGTTTGAATTAGAAATAGAAAAAATTTGTATATGTAACTTGTATATCTTCCTTACTTATATCCTTCTGTGGCTATTTGAGGTATCTTTGTCTCCAGAAATTTTTCAAGCATCTAATAGATCTTTATATGTAGTAATGAATCATTTCTGTCCATGAGTCTCTTGGGGTTAAGAAGCTTGAATAAAGTGATGTACAATTTAGTGTTCTTTGCAGTATCCTGGTAGATGACATTCAAGTAGCTCTCTGTCATACCCAGGTGAGAAGAGGAATTTTGGAGAATTGTGTTTTATACATAGGGTCCCCCAACTTTATTTCCTCTCATGTAGCTTTCGTTTGGACCACTTTTTGAGACTCCCCCGAGCATCCAGTGTGGGAATTAAGCACCTATCTTTTTTTGAAGCATTTGGGTCCTGTTACTACCAGTTGGATTTAGAGGCCCTGGTTTCATCATTGAAACAGTTTAATACATTTGCCTATTACATTGTACCTAACTGCAGGATAAATGCCAGAGAGGGGGAAAGAGGCCTAACTTATGACTGGGAAATGAGAGCCTAGAAATCTAAATATTTGCTATAGAGCTCTTTCTATCCAGCCTGTATGTGTCCTGATACCACAGTGGAACTTGGTCAACCCGTGAGTTTTGTAGAGAATGACTGTGTCGCATTTGCTAATAGAATGGAAGAAGAGGCAGTTCAAACCAAGAAGTGGTTTGAAAAGTCTTAAATTCCTGATGAATGGTTAAAACTCTGGTGAATGCAAGCTAACAAATATCTTGACAGTATAAGACTTCAGGACTCTGAAGAACAGAGTTTCAGGTTTTCATGCTGCTGCCAGGGCACTGGGCCAAGGTACTCAGTGCCTCTGGGAAATTCCTCATCTGTGAATTAATGAGGTTGAATTAGATGGTTCATGTGTTTCCTCCCAGCTCTAAGGTTCTCTGATTCTGTGACATTATAACAGGTCCCCAAAATAATTGCACAGACAGACAAGACTTCATTTTATGTTATTAGGTGTAGTGGGACAGGGGAGGGGATCATTCATTTTGCCCAGAACAATATTATCTCTTTGGAGGCTCCTGTAGCTATTCCATTTGAAGAAGAGCCTCTATTAGTTGAAGGATGAGAGTTTTCAGGGTGCCGTGATCAATGGATTAACTGCCGATAGGATTTTCCAAAGGCAAGTGATATTTTTCTCCCTCTTCATCTGTTTGTTTTTATTTCTCATTCTTTCATTTTCTCACCTTTTCCACCTCTGCGTATTTCTTAGTTGACATTATTTGGGGCCTAAGTATATTTTAGTATATCCATGAAGTTAATACAAATATTTATTGAATTATTATTCTATATATTGAATATTCATTGATTTAGTCAGTATGTATGTTTTGAGCATCGTTTCTGTGTCGCGTACCCTATTAGGTGCTGGGATTACAACAATGAAAAGACAGAATTGACCCTTGCCAAATGGTACATACAGTCCAGTAGAAATAAAATACAATTTCTTGTTTCAATTTTGAGAGGAGTTTGAAACTACTATTTTATAACTAAATTAAATTGCTCTTTACTTATTTGTGGACTTTTATTATCTTTTTTTTCTTTTCATGGATTAGTGAGAATTTATATGAAATAATAATCCCTAACTTTCCTATATCACCCTCTTGGGTATCCAGAGGATTCAACTGAATATTCAACCCTTTACAGTGTTCTTGTTTGCATTTATTATTTCAAACAGGAAAGGTGCTCTCCATATATTGCTGTATGCTTTAGGGTAGACAGTCAAAGGATTACTTGAAGGAAAAAAAAAAATTTGACAATCACTGGACTCGAGGAACGCTTATATATTCACTCGTGTGAATATATAAGTTCACAAAGTTCCAATATAAAATAGAGTTTATCCATTTCCGAACTACAGCCTTTTCAAGAGCATAATTGTAGCGTCTTGTATACCAACTTCTAATTCATTTTTGTTGTTACTGCTTGTATTGCCTTTAACTGAGATTGTTTAATTACAGGCCAAGTTTGTGGTTTCCTAGCTTGCTTTTCACAAGCTGGCAAGGACTTGTAAGGAGACCTAGGAGAGCTCTGTTAAAAACACTTAAAAAAATGTTGCCAGAGAAATAAGAAGAAATACTTTCTCTGCTTCATCACCTCCAGGGCTCAGAGTCATTCCTCTTAAATTCCTCTGGACCCCCCACAGGCCTTCTAGCTTTGGCCATGACCGCTATGGCTTTAGCTTCAGAAAAAAGGAAAGTGGTGAACTTTGGTCTTAGGTGTCGGTTGGGAACCAAGAGAATTTGGTAAATTTTTAACATCATATTTTGAAGCTATCTGCTCTTTTTTTCTTTCCTTTTTTCCCCCTTCTCCAGTTTTCCTTGTGATTTCACAATATCCCTCTGACTTCATAGACTACTTTGAAAATATAAACTACCTTTATATTTTTCTCAGTGTATAGCATTGGGTCTTGACCTGGCATTAACTTTTTTCCCTAGCTTTATTGAGATATAGTTGACATATAACATGCATAAGTTTAAGATTTTCAGTGTGATGATTTGATATAGGTCTGTATTGCACAATGATTACCACGATAAGGTTAGTTAACATCTCTATCACCTCACTTAGTTACCTTTTTTTTGTGGTGAGAAATTTAAGATCCTCTCTCTTAGCAAGTTTTAGATATATAGTACGGTGTCGTTAAATATAGTCACCATGCTGTACATTAGATCCCCAGAACTTATTCATCTTATAACTGGAAGTTTGTACCCTTTGACCAACATCTCCCCATTTCCCCCACCTCCCAACCCTTGGCAACCACCGTTGTACTCTCTGTTTCTGAGTTTAGCTCTTTTGGATTTCACATGTAAGTGAGATCATGGAGTATTTATCTTTTTCTCCCTGAGTTATTTCACTTAGCATAATGCCCTCAAGGTCCATCGATGTTGTAGCAAGTTGCAGGATTTCTTTCTTTCTCAGGCTGAACAATATTCCGGTGGTGGTGGTGTGTGTGTTTATCTGTTGATCTGTCCTGTGACACTTAGCTTCTTTTCCATGGCTTGACTGTTGTGAATAGCTGGCACTGGCTTTTATATTTAGAAATAATAAAAAAACAGAATTATGAAGTTTAAGGTTTCTATTAAAATGGAGCAAATTTGCTAGTCTAAACCACACACATACACATACACACAGATACATAAACACACAGAGGAAATAGTAAAATAGAATAGTCACTTCCCTCCTTGTCTCCTTCTTGCTGTCTCCTTTTCCCCCTTTTCTCTCTTTCACTCCTCCTGTGATCCATCTAATCACATTTTTATGAAGTACTTTGTCTTCTGGATGTCTACAATCAAAGCACACCTAGTGAAATCTGTGTAACCACTCACATGCTAACAAGCAGATAAACTGAGGTACTTAAATAATGCTCAGGTGATTTATAGCACGAGGGAGGGATACATCCTTCTGCAAGATGAGAGATCACTGTGTAGTTCTGTAGCTTCTATTTCTTCCGTTGTTTTAATATGGAGAAAAAAATGCTTTGCTCTTTACCAATGGCAAAATATCTAAAACTGCCAAGTACCCATAATTCCTTTGCTAAGTCACATATTTCCTCCTCTCTCCCTCCAGTTAGATTTCTGGTTCTCCATTGTTGCTCTGTTGTATTTTATTGTTTCTCCTCTTAATTGTTCTTGTTGGAAGGCAGATGGCTTTAACATGCTCTGCCATAATGTGCTTTACACACATTTAAAGGGAAGTGTGGAATCAAGTTATTATAAGAATTTTTCTCTTCTTTGGTGCTTGTATCCATTCAAATTGGTAGCAAATATTCTCCCATAGGTCCTAGTGGAATTTTAAAACATTCTTGAGAAAATATTAGCAGATATTTTAAATACCTTTTCATGAATTGGGCTTAAGTGAGAACTGAAAAAAGGATGAAGGATCAAGAGCATTATTTCCAGATTCTCTTTACGTGGTTAAACTCAAGGGTACTTTACTCTTTACCGAGTTCCTTTTTCTCCATTGTAAGATATTTTTCTCCTCCACAGATGCCAAACACCCACAAATATATGAAACTTTTTCAACACGCTGTTTTCCCTTTAGCATTGAAAATTTCCATCTTTGGCTCACATAAAAACTATCTTCTTGGGCTTCCCTGGTGGCGCAGTGGTTGGGAGTCCGCCTGCCGATGCAGGGGACGCGAGTTCGTGCCCCGGTCCGGGAGGATCCCGCATGCCGCAGAGCGGCTGGGCCCGTGAGCCGTGGCCGCTGGGCCTGCGCGTCCGGAGCCTGTGCTCCGCGACGGGAGAGGCCACAGCAGTGAGAGGCCCGCGTACTG
>NW_006787469.1:3195328-3201861 GCF_000442215.2 Lipotes vexillifer
AAAAAAAAAAAAAAAAAGAAACAACTATCTTCTTTTGCTGTAATGATGCTTCCCAATAATATAAAGGAGATACCTGCATTCCTTTCCCTTCCCTTCCCTTCCCTTCCCGTTTCGCAGTCGCCTTTGCCTCATGACATATGTAAGACCTAGCCTATCAGGCATTCTCACTCTGAACTAACAGATGGGCAGGGAGAGTGGAGAATCCACTCCATGTCAGCAGTGGTGATAGAAGTGTCAGTTTACTAAGGCAGAGTGCAGCACCAGTGGTGTGATGCAGGTCAGTAGCTCAGCTAGCTAGCTGAATGGTCCAGTGGAAGCAGCAGTCTTGAACTCTGTGGCATGATTTTGGTGGTGGTTGTTAGCCTCCTTTTATTCCTGATTGTTTTCCAAAGCCCTTCTCTAGCCTTCTCAGTGATTATGTGAGAACATCCAACACTGATTCAATCAATTCTGTTTCTGCTTAAAGCAGCCAGTCTCAGTTTTGCTATTTCTGTTATTTGCAACTAAGAACGCTGATTCCTATGAAATTTGACACCAGGAATGGTTTCAAAAAATGGAACCACAGAGAAAATGGGTGGGGGGTGGGGAGACTGGGATCCGTTGTCTGGCTTAGTTGGAGCTGAAGGTAGTAGAAAGTCCAGCTGCATAAGGAATGAGACCCTGGCATACCATAACATTCAGGGGCAAGTCATCAGATAACACACCTGTGAACTTCTAGAATTAAGTGAAGGAAAAAGGTTTTTGGGAACCAAGCGGGAGCTTCCATAAAATAATGTGATGGGATGAGGATTTGAAGGACAGGGGTGGTGTGGTAGCTGCTTCTAACAGTGCTGGGTAGCTTAAAGCCACAGAAATTGATCTTAAATTCCTAAATGTTTTTTTCTCTAAGTGTGGATTAAAAACTACGGACTTGCTATTGCTATGCTAAAAGAATCTCTTATCTTTTGTAATTCAGGGTGGAAAAGGTCAAAAGCCAAATGCAGTCATGTGGGTTGCTGAATTAGAGTGTCAGTTGAATTCACAGCCAGGTCCCTTATGTTAAAGTTGGGGCTTTGAGAGAGAAAGGGTGGGACTCTGAGAATTAGAGCAGGGGATATGGCAGGATTTGGTGAACTTGGGGTACCTTGAATCCTTAGAGTCGTCAAGCCATCATTGCCAGCTGAAGTACCACCCTTGTCTCTGTTTGATGAGGCTGTTCCTCTTTCGATTGAATTTTCTGTCACCTGAAGGAGTTGCATTACAAAGCCAGTTTTCTCTATGTGCCTATGTACCATTCCCAGACCTACAACTCAACTTGGATCCCAGCATACCTCAAAACGCCAATTGCAAAGTCAAAGCTAGGAGGAGATGGTTTATGGTGCTAAAAATTGTAAGATTTTGCCAATTAATATTGAAAAAAGTCTGGGAAATATGCAAGAGAATGGATTTTGAAGGTTCTGTGTCCAAGAAGGAAAAATACAGTTTTAGCTGGGTTGAATTTATTCCTGTGGGAGCAGTTAATTAGAGATTCTGGATTCAGTGTACTAGCCCGAATAGCTGGCATTGATTCTAATTGTTTCCTTGATTGGTTGACCAAAACTTGGACTTGAGCCCCACAGAGATGCTAGAAATTCCTTTATAGACTGTAGGAGCAAGGAATCCAAACACTTAGGGAGGTAAGATCATCAGTGGGGATATATCATAGGTATCGAATCCTTTGAGGGTGTCCTGATGAGACTCTTTAATGAAAGCTTGAGAGATACAGTGATGAGGGGCCCACTCACATCTTTAGGAAGAAAATGAGTGGTCATTCTCTGTAGGCCAGTGGTGCTGATGGAAGATGCTCAAGCTAAAATGGGGCTCCCTGATATTGCTAGGGATATTAGGATCCTGAGATAATGGAGCTTAAGGAGCAGCTCTTTACCATTAGAAGGCAAGGTGGGCAACATGGCTACCATAATAGGCTGCAGGATGGGCATTTTAATTGGAATGACAATCAGGGATCTTTGGAAATGGCTGTTGATGATGGGATCCCTGTGACTGAAATAGATAGGCACTTAGCTATGCTACTTGGTTTTTACAACCAAAAAACTCTGCATCTTGGGCAAACAGAGGCCTGATTTTACTCATTGCAGTAGGTAGTCATAACCTCTCACCTAATCCCCAGACAGGGATCAGCTCATAAGCCCGACATCCTTTAAATGGAAGCAAGGTCAAAAACTTGCTAGACTGGGCTCTACAAAAGAGACCTGAGCGTATTTATTAAAGTAACCAGGGAAAAGGCAATATTAAGACCTTTCAGAGATTAGAGGACACTTACTCCATTTAAGATACAGCCTCTTTTTTGGAGCAACCAAACATATGCCTTGATATTTGTGGTGCATTTATTTATCTGGCAGATGCTTTTCCTCTAGGCAAATAAGCAGAGAATACTCTAGAAACAGTTTGCTTTTATCTGGTAGGAGCAGCATAATAAATTCACTGTCTTGCCTCAGGGTGGGTGATAGCTCCTTTCTGGCACTGTGACACCATTTTGTCCACAAGGTTGTTGCTCATCACACAGGACATCATGCTAGCTCAATATATTGTGACATGCTAATAGGATCCGAAGAGCAGGATATAGCAGGTACCACTGATGTCTTGGTGTAAGATAACGTGTGTACTAGCAGGAAGGAGACAATCTAGGCAGTCTGCTGGCATCCACACAACAGTGAAGCTCCTTTCTCTGTCCCTTACCACTGACACAAAGTAATTCTCACTGTGTTATAGATACTTTATTTTGTTGTGAGAAATAGTCCTGAAAGGATCATATGCTGATGTGGTGATGGAAATGAATAAAGGGAAAAGCAGTTTGAGAAAGTTATGGTTCTTGGCCAAAAAGTGGAATTGTTGACAAATAAAAGTAGAAAGTTGCATTTGGAAATGGGGCTAGTTTATGAGATCTAAAATAAGCTCTATGCAGGTGCTGCTAAGTGAAATTCCTTCAGAGAAAAGGAAGGTTATGTAAATGTATGAGATGGATGAGGGTAGGACAGTAGAGAGGAGGATTGTCCTGGCAGATTAGAGAATATACACATTCTTCTTGAAGGCATTTAAATTTAAAAAAATTAAAAACACTAGACTGTCCAAAAGAAACATATTGGTTTGTGATACTACTATGACAACAGAAGTAAGAAAAAGTGTTCATCAGATTATTTGAGCAAAGATTCCAAATAGTGCAAATATCACTCATCAAGTAGGAGATCAAATTTTACCAGAGAATAAGTCATGGTATGAGCACATACAGGTGCAGCACATACCTCTCCAAGAAAAAGTATTTCATTCATTAACCACGTTTTGTTAAGCTCCTACTATGTCAAAATACTTTTCTAGGCTCTGGGGATAGAGTCATGAAATGAGCAATCAACGTCTCTGTCCACAGTTTGCTTGTATTCTAGTGGAAGGAGGCAGGCAACAAAACACAAGTAAATTATAGAGAATGTAAAAAGGGGAAGTGCTGTGTATGGAGAGAAATAAGTCAGGGAAGGGGCATCAGGAGTGGAAGTACAGAAGGAAGCTGTTGTACTTTTACGTAGGGTGGTCAGGGAAGGGTTCCATGAGAAGGTGACATTTGAACAAATATTTGAAAGACACGAGGGAACAAGTTGTGAAGATATCTGGAAGGTGGTCTGTTTCAGGAAGGTGGACAGCAAGGGCAACACCCCTAAGACAGGAGCATGCCCCTCATGTTCAAGGAACAGCAAGGTAGTGAGGGTGGCTGGATGGAGTGAATAAGGAGGGAAATAGGAGATAAAAACCGAACAGTGATAGGGGAACCAAACTCCTAGGAGTTTGGCTTTTACTCTGAGGAAGCTGGGGACCATTGGAGGATTCTAAGTAGAAAAGCACCCAGTGGTGTAACTTACATTTTTGATCGGATTCTCGGGGTTGAGAATGCTCAATAGAGCAGCAAGGGGAAGCAGAGAGAGCAATCTGGAGGACATGCAACATCTGGTGGGAAATGATGATAGATTAGGGTGATAGCACAGAGGAAGTGAGACTAAGTTAGACTCTGGATATGTTTTGAGGTAGAACCAAAAAGATTTCCAGATATATTGTAGACATGGTGTGAGAGAAAGAATGGAACCAGGGGTGGCTTCAAGTTTTCTCACTTGAGCAGCTGGAAAGCTGGAGTTGCTATTAACTGACATGGAGACTGTGGGAGGAGCAGGGTTAAGGGTGAGATCAAGAATATGGCTTTGGACATGTTAAATTTCAGGTGCATATTGCATATCTAAGTGGAGATGTTAAGTAGGAAGTGGGACAGGTGAATTTAAAGTTAGAGGACTGGTCCAAGCAAGAGGTACAGATTTGCGAGTTAACCCTGTATAGATGCATGAGATCACCAAGGTAGTGAGATTAGTAGAAAAGAGAATTGATCCAAGGACTGAGCCCTGGGGCATTCCCCAAGGTAAAGAGGTTGGGGAAATGAGGAAAAACCAGCCAAGGAGTCAGCGGAGGAGCAGCCAGTAAAGAAGATGGAAAGTCAGGAGAGAGCAGTGGTCTGGAAGCCAAGGGAAGAGTCATCAGCTGTCGTACACTGCTGAGAGATCCGCTAAGACGGGGACTGGGAATTGACCGCTGCTTTAGAAATGTGGAGGACATTGGTACCATAGGCAAGAGCAATTTGGATGGAGTGGACTAAATCCTGTTTGGAGTGGGCTTAAGAGACATTACAGGGAGAGGGATTTGATGACATCAAGACCGTTTAAAGAAATTGAATTGTAAAGAAAATGAGAGAATGGAGTGGTGGGTGGAGAGAGGTATGGGGTCAAAGGTGGGTGTTTTCTTAAGGTGGAAGAAGAACAAACTTTTTGTTTGCTCATAGGAATAATTCAGGAGAGAGAGGGGAACATGGTGATGCAGAAGAGAGTGGGGAGAATTGATAAAGCAATGACCTTGAGTAGGCAAGAAGGGGTTATCTGTCATGTACAAGTGGAGGGATTGGCCAAAGAGAGAAGCATGGAGAGTTCATCTAGGGATGAGGGGCAGCAGGGCATGTGGTATAGATTCTGGTAGATGGGGTGGTAGAGCTTGTGGATGAACTGAAGGGAAAGTCAGGAGCCCATACATATATTTCTGTATTTGTAAATTTGGGGATCATGTGAGTCTCTCTAAAAGAGGTTAGATCTTTTAGGAATGTCAGTGGTCTACTCTGCTGGTACAGTCCTTTCAGTATGTGTGGCAACCTACTGTAGTGTTTGAGCTTACATGAAGATGATGCTAACCGACATCTAATCTTTTAATATCTAGCTTTTAAATATGAAATGTATTTGAAATAAATTCGATTGATAAAGTACAGTGGTTTCAGTCTTGAAACAGAGTATTAAAATCCCTAATGAATCTTCAATTTCATGTATTCATTAAAGTAATTAACGACATCTAAAGATTTTCATTTCCACTAGCTTCACAGTTATATATTATTAATTTTAATATGGTAAGTTAGTTATGAGATGTTAATTATATTAATACTATGGATTGATAGACTAATAATTTATAAGTACAAAATTAATTTTAACAAGTTAGTCATGAAAAAGTCACTGGCTTTATTAACTAATGAATTCAGTTAAAATGCTTTTTGTGTGTGTGTGTTACGCGGGCCTCTCACTGTGTGGCCTCTCCCGTTGCGGAGCACAGGCTCCGGACGTGCAGGCTCAGCGGCCATGGCTCACGAGCCCAGCCGCTCCGCGGCATGTGAGATCTTCCCAGACCAGGGCACGAACCCGTGTCCCCTGCATCGGCAGGCAGACTCTCAACCACTGCGCCACCAGGGAAGCCCTAAAATGCATTTTAATAATTTAAAAACTAGATTTATTAAGTTAGTTGTTTTGGCATTTTACAAGGATGGTCTATGTGGGGAAGATTTTGGACATTAAAAAATGGTAATTATAGTAAGGGAATTTACATCCAGCAAATGGAAGCACTTATATGAATCTACTTCCCTGTGTTTCCATTTTTTCCAAATGCATTTTGTATTTCAGCCTATCATCCTTAAATTAATTACTATTAACTGCTTTAGGGGAAATTGTGTTTTTACCATGCATACTTGAAGTTAAAACATTAATTTGAAATTTGATTAAAAGGAGATAAAGGCTGTTCATTATTTTGTCTGACTTCCAGGGACAGTATTTTCTATATCATAAAATCAGAAAGTACAAAGATATAAAGCTTCTACTGCTTTTTTTTTTTTTTTTTTTTTTTTTTTTTTTCTATTTCTTCAGCCAGGATATTTTAACATATTCAATTAGGTGATGTTTTCAATACCACCACATTGAATATGGTTTGTACTTGTCCGTCTTGATACCCTGCATATTCCATTCTAAATAAGTGACTCAGCACCCCAATCTGGAGCAGAGGTTGGAGCTTGTCCTCGCCTATCACTGGACATCAAAAGAGAGAATGTTAATATGACATGATTAGAAAATATATCCTATGAAAGGTGGGGACCCTATTTTGCCTTGCTTATTTGAAGTATTTATTTACTAATAAAGAACCTTTTCAGAAGGCTCTTTCCC
>NW_006787469.1:3201994-3240683 GCF_000442215.2 Lipotes vexillifer
CTTTCCCTATAAATATTTATGAAAAGAAATGGTTTTCTGCCGTGCTTGTGAGGCTTTCTGTATAAGTACATGAGTAGATTTCCATAATTAAACCTAACCACAAAGACTGTGATTATTATTCAGTTCTATTTTCATGGCAGACCAAATTAAACCTGTATGTCAAACATGTAGTGAATATCACAGTCATAGGTCCAGAGTGTAGGCTTTTTATTGCACTTGGGAGTTTTTGTGAATCTGAAGCATTTTTCCTTGGTCAGTGGAACTAAATTCCTGAAGTTGGTGGGGATGAGGGGGCATCCACAGCTAGGGTGAGTCATTGCCTGTGGAGGGTGATACAGAGAGGACCAGAAGTATCCTCTTCCTTCAGCCAATTTGTCTGTCTGACTACCGTTGCTGGCATCTGAAATGTTTGGGAATTCTTTAGGAGTTAAGGCATTGTTATCTGGTCTTCCCAAATAATCAGTGAAGGTTCATTAATTCATTAAACCATTACCTTCAAAAGCCAAATTGAGAGAGCAGGGTCCAGAGGGAACAGGGCACAGGAGAGAGAAGGGGCTGGGCTGTATCCTGGGAGGACAGACTGAGACCACTGAGTTCAGTTTATAGAGTGAGTGCCACTGTAGAAGGTGGAGGAACACCCAACGAAAGTTTCGTATAGCCAGTAAAACTTTGCCTTGTGTCTCTCTTGTGCCACAGACATGGTGACACAGAGATGGGGAGGACCCCGTCCCAGTCTTGAGAAACTTAACATCTATCAGGGAAGGCGGACGAAGCGGGTGCTGTGCTGATATAACCTGGCACTCCAGGTTTGGGGGAAGCAGGGGGCAGCTGTCAGCCAGTGGAAGGGGCCTCTTGTTCATACTTCTGCTTCAAGTTTATGAAGTGGAAGGGGTTCTATTAGGCTGTCCTGCTCTGTAACATTTTCAGATGTAAAATAGCGTGTGGAGGGGGCATGTCATGGTACCATGCTGCTGCCAGAGCGCCTCTCCTGGAAAATGGAGCTTAACCAACTCTTCTGAGCATCTGTGTGAAGACAGTAAGAGTATGAAAAGCTCTGGATTTACATTCTGGCTTCAGTTTTTATTATTTCTGGGCCTTGGACCAAGATACTTAATTTCTCTGAGTCTTAGTTTCCTTATCTGTTCAATGTGGAGAATGATTTCCCAGTTCTCCTCATTGGGTAGTTAGGAGAATGGAATGGAATAATGTATGTCAGCATTCTTGGTACATGGTGGATGGTCCTTGACTTTATATAAACTCTATCCATAACCCAACTCCACACCCCAATCCCAGTGCAACTAACTTAACGACCAGGGCTGCTTTGGTCACCTGCCTAATGTAGGACCCGACAACCAGGGAGGTGGAAAGAGTTATCCCTTTCATATAGCCTCTTGCTCAATGTGGAAGGGCAAATTAAATTCAGAGAGAATATGTGTCAAGCAATTTAGATCCTTATGAATTTGGATCCAGTTCACTACGTGGATTTTTTGTTTAATTCTTAGAGAATTTAACTCCCACAATTTTGGGGGCATAGCAAAACTTGGCAGTTATTGTTCACAGCACACTATCCTTATTCTTAGTGGTAGCATGATTTCACTTTCAGGTTGGCAAATGTAAAAGGACAGTTCACTGAGCAGCAATATTAGTAGGGAGCTTCATGCTTATGTAATGATGTTGGGGGTTGTGTGCCATGCAGGCTATGCAGGGGTAATTAGATGTTTCAGATACATGTCTAGACGGGGTAAAGCTTCAGGAGCACTTGTTTAACCCTGGGAAAAGCTACAGGTCATCTGTTTGTAACCAGAAAAAGCTCTCCTTGATTAACAAGTTAAACGTGGAGTTAACTCTCTGGCGCGAGATTTACACCCAAGAGGAAAATCAGATCTGATGAGATTTGACAGGACCCATCATTTGTAGAGCTAGACTAGGTCTCACTATATGGCTTCTCTGAGGCTGCTAAAAATGGTATCTCTCAAATATCGTCTACCATCCAGCTGTGGGGCCCAGATTCCCATTCTTAGAATCATGTCTTTGGACTAAGTCATCCTGATTTGAAGAAGCTCCTGTAAAATTCGAGCTTGTTCCTTGGGAGGATTATAGATGGACCTAGATCTCTTTGTCTGAGGGAGAGTAATGAGGAAACACATCTCAGAACAGGTAAGTTTTGATGTGAGGGCAGTGGGACATTTAAAATGGTTTGGGGGCTTCCCTGGTGGCGCAGTGGTTGAGAGTCCGCCTGCCGATGCAGGGAGCGCGGGTTCGTGCCCCAGTCCGGGAAGATCCCACACGCCGCGGAGCGGCTGGGCCCATAAGCCATGGCCGCTGAGCCTGCGAGTCCGGAGCCTGTGCTCCGCAACGGGAGAGGCCACAACAGTGAGAGGCCCGCGTACCGCAAAAACAAAATTAAAAAAATGGTTTGGAATTGAGTATACTTTTTGAGGAGTGTGTGCTCAGGCGGAGAGGGCTGAGGAGGCAGCATGGGGTCTTCAGATGCCTTAGGGAAGGGAGCAGAGCAAGGAGGGGACATTGGTGAAAGGGAAAAGTGTCCTGTGCATGAAATAAATGCATTTCACCTACATTCCTCTGCTTCACAAAATTCATCTTGAGTCCTGACATTGATTATTTTGAGCAATTATAAAAGTGTCTTGAAACCAGCCCCTTTCTGGTCCTTTTTGGTTACTATGGTACTTTCTGGTACTGAAGACTTAATAGCATCTGCCCTGAAATGTAAGCTTCCTGCAGGGAAGACGAAGATTCATGTTCCAACCTTTCCCTCATGTGTGTCCTCTCCTGGCATCTGATGGTTGCTGTAGCCCCATATGAATTCATTAGAGTACACAGGACAGTTCACTCATTGCAGATGGTTAGTTGTGACATGATGTGCAAAGCTCTATTCCTGGTACCCCAGAGAGACCCTCAGTGGTAGGGGCCCCTGGAACTTGGAACATACAGACTTAAGTTGATAACTTCGTAACTGGGTCATCTAGCCACTACTGCTTCTCAGTCAAGCGTAGTGTTCCTCCCGGTGTTCCAGCATTGATTGAAATCCTACCTACTCTGCATCAGGTACGATGCTAGCAGCCTCACGCATGTATCTCATGCTCATTTGCATATTGTTAGTTGTTAGTACTCCTCACAACCAGTTGTTAGGAGTCAGCAAGTTGTTGTTTTACTTTTACAGTTTACACATTTGAAGTTTTGAGAGATCGAATACTCTGCCCAATATGGAATGGAACAGCTAGGCGTGAGAGAGCTGGGGTTTAAACTCAGAAACGGCAGCCTCTATCTCCTACTCTATGCTGTTGTTAAGGGTATTTCCTCTCCACCTGGGGGTTTCTGTTTTTTGGGGTTTTTTGTTTTTCGTTGCTTTTCAAAAAAATAACATGCAGCCTAGGGAACACTTAACTTGGGGCATATTACCAAATGAAATATCAATGGCTGTGGGAAAACAACTTGGAGAAAGGGTGCTGGAGATGCATGTAAGATGTAGAGGAATGTCACGTATTTGCACGGCTTACCCAGCCCTTCATTTTGATCCAACAGTGGCTGCTGACAGGGTAGGGTCTGTTCCTGCTTAACTTTCTTTAGAGCTCCGGCCTGGTCTTGAACTCTGCCCTCCCAGAATGAAGGCAGACCTCCTCTGTCTTTGCAGTGGATGTGACTTGGTATGGAACACCATTCCACGGCCACTTTTACACCTCGTGTTCGTCTTTTTTTTTTCTGTTTATCTTGACACTCAAACCTAAGCTATGACCTGGGCTGTCTACCCTTAGCTCCAGTTCATATAATCCCTCCAGCTCTGCTACCTCTCTCTGGCTGCCCTGGGCAGATGTCCTCCCAGGACTCCAACGGCTTTTCTCCTTTGAGCCAATCCCTTGGGCAGTGCTCTGCTGCTCCCGTCTAGCAGTGGCAGTAGGAACCAGCTATTAAGCCATGAGCCCCAAGGATCCTAAAGCATTACTTTGCCTCATAGGATCTCGACAGTGCTGGCCATAGCTCTGCAGTGTCTGTATGCAGCCAGCTCCACCCTGGGAGCCTTTGACCAGTTTATAGAGGCTGGGGTGGAGCTGCTGGCCCAGTGCTCCCAGGCTCATCCTGTGCAGCTCAAGCTGCCACTTCCAGAGCCCTGCCTGCACTTGGAGGCTGTTGCTTACTGTGACTGTCTCAGTCTGGAAGAGCAGAGCCTGAAACTCACAGGCTGCCACTTAATTGGCTAAAGCAACACCAGAAAAGCAGAAATGGGGAGGGTGGGGGGTGACAACGCTGATTGTTTCATCTTGGGGGGACACCTTCAGAGAGAATCCATATGGGGGACTACATTTCAGGGCAGTCCTTCCAGGAGGAGGAAGGGGAAGGATTTTACTCACTGGTTCCTCTCCCCTCTTGGTCAAAGTCTACTCCAAGGGCTGACTGATTTACACAAGCCTAGAAGTGGCCAGCTGAGCATCTCACACCTCATTAGCAAGTCACAACTCAGCAGCAATAGGGAAGTCCTGGATGAGAGGCAAGAGGGGCATGATGTGCCTGAGGGTGACAGGAGGGGTGTGGCCGTGGCATCAGTAGCGATACCTGGATCCACAGCTTTGGGGGCAGCACAAGCCTTGTTAGATCCACTCAGCCCAGCTGCAGGCAGGTGCGTAGCTCTGGGTGATGGATAAACCGGGTATGGTCATGTTGGAGCATTTGAATGCCAGTGCAGCATGGCCCCTGGGCTTGTCTGTGCTTCTAGGAAACTTCTTGTCCATTCAAGGAAATATTCAGTTTCCTTTTCCAGTTCCCAGGATTGGGCATCTCTCTGAGGGGTCTCATTTACGTGGGTGTGTTACTGAACCAAACTTGGATCTGCTCGCCCGTGCGTAGTAAAGCCAGTCTACTGACACCAGGCTGTGGCAAAGGACAGTGCAGTTTAGTGCAGGGCACCAAGCAAAGAGTCCAGGCAGCTAGTGCTTAAAAGACCCGAACTCCCCAAAGGCATTCAGGGAAAGGTTTTTTAAAGAGAGGGTGAGGGAGGGGGGGTTGTGGGGTGTGTGATCAGCTCGTGGACCTTCTTCTGATTGGTTGGAGGTGAGGTAATAGGAAGTCCACATCATCAACCTTGTGGTTCCAATCAATCTGGGATCTATGCGCTGGTGGCAGCATATAGTTCACTTCCTCCATCTGGTGGGAGCGTCAGTACCTGCAAAACAGCTCAGAGTATTATCTAAAGCCCTTGAGGAGGAACTAAAGGTCCTTGACTTTGTTTAATGGCTAAACTATTATTATTTGGTCCTGTTTAACTGTTTTCCTTCGCTTCTGCATTTTTTCATGTCTGTGATTAAACTTATGTTTTGGTAGAGTTTCTCTACAGACAGAAGGCAGGCGGAGGACATGGGCGTGGGGGAGTCCTATTCTGGGAAGGTCTCTTCGGGTTCTGCTTGGCGACAGGTGGGGTCCAACTGAGGGTTCTCTCTGATTGGGGCCGTCTAGATAATGCTACCATAGTGAGATACTGCACAGCAAAAGGCAGAAGAGTTGTCCTCAGAGTAGCTGATGAATGTGGCACTGATTACAAATCGAGGGCCCATGTCTCTGGAAAGCAGAAGTCCTCTTGGTCAGAGCCTGGAGGCTTTGTTCGATCCGTTGACAGGCCGTGTGAGGTCAGGTACTACCTTTTAGGCCATGCCATGTCTCCACTTTGTTTCAGCACCAGTATGTGGCCTCCTCCATGTCCTCCTGGACTGGGTGTGAGTTGTGATCAGTTATCCTCCTTAACACCTGTTGGATATCCTCGCCTGACCTGACCTTAAATGAGCCCTTGTTGGGGATGGTCCTGTAGTGACCACGGCACCACTGCTTCTAGGCTAGCCCAGAAAGCACATGCTGAAGATCCCGGAGACAGAGTTCTGAGGTCATCTTCTCCTTAATGGGAAGTTTACATGATGTCAAGAGAAGTATTTAAAGTTCTGCAGCCCTGTGGGCATACAGGGGTTCTTTAGTTTAGTTTAGTTTTTAATATTGGAGTAGAGTTGATTGACAATGTTGTGTTCATTTCAGGTGTACAGCAAAGTGACTCAGTTATACATATACATGCATCTATTCTTTTTCAAATTCTTTCCCATTTAGGTTATTACAGAGTATTGAGCAGAGTTCCCTGTGCTATATACAGTAGGTCTTTGTTGGTTATCTCTTCTGATGATACCATATCGCTCTAACTTGACTCATCTCCCAGCTGACCTCCGACAAAAGGGTGAAGCTTGATCTGGACTCTGACCCACGTTTAAGCATTTAAATAGCTAGTGGCTCTCTTGACTCTGACCCCATCATGACCTCCTCTGACCCAACTTATCTCTACATAGTAAAGATAAACTTCAAACTGAGAGTAGAGAAGACCGTGCAAGTGATTTTCATAACTGTTACACTCCGGTAAACTAGCCATCTTGCATAGCAGTGAGAATTAGTTGTTCTAAAAGTAACATACAGTATATATTTCCCCAGGGAGTGGGGCTGGGTGGATAGGTGGGTGGGTGCTCCAGCCCCCTGTGACCAGAAGAAATGCTCTGTGTACAAACTTGCTCACCTCACTTCTGACAACCTCCTGGTTAAGCTTTGTTTTGCTGGGAGAATGTGGGACAGGGGTGCCAGGCTCCTTCCAGCTGCAGAGCTGGAACCCAAGCCTTGTTTCTGGCAAGAAGTGACAGATGTGTTACAGAAGGGCCATTCCAGTGACTCACTCAGAACAAGGGGAATCTGATTGAAGTTGATCTGCTGTCTCTACTGCTAAAAAACAGCAGCTGCTGGCAATGCTCAAATGATAATTTTCCCCCAGAATGGAAAAATGAGAGCCCTTTTCCCCCATCATTCTTTTAGAAACCAAAGTTGTGAAGTTGATCTAGCTGTCCTCCAGGCTCATCTGCACCCTTCTGACTATGTCATCAACTAAAGCTGAGTTCCTGGCCCCTTTTCAAATTGGAGGAATGGAGGATCCCATACCCTGCTTCTAGATCCTCCCATCCATGTCCACCCTTCCTTTATATACTGGGATCCTGCTGGCATCCCACCCTTCTCGTCCTCTTAGAAACAGAAAGCCTGATGTCATGGAGACCAGCTCTGGCACCTAGGCTGGGAAGAACCATCACCGAATGCTCACGGGCACAGCAGCCTTTCATGGAGCAAACACATCAGGCAAACCCTTCCAAGCCCTGCCTCTCCTAGTCATTCGGGGAAGATAGGTGGCGTGGGCAAGGGGGTGTCCTATGCTACATGGTTACTTTGACATGCCAGGCCCCGCATAAAAGCAGACTTCCAATACCATCACGACATTTATGAACTCACTTCAGAGCCACTCATCTTGACCTATTTCACACACTGTTATTCTATCCACAGATCCTCCAGCTTCTGACCTGGGGGCTGACTCATTTTCCTGTTTACAACCTGGCCTCAGTCCTTATTCCTAATGTTTTGCATAGTTTCTCTGGCAGTGACCTTTTGACTAGAGTTCAGAGCCTCCTCTGGCTGAACAACCTCTGACTATTCTGGGTAAAAATATGCCAGATCTTGCGTGGCTGCCGGGACCTTTGTGGCCTCTGAAGAGCATTGTACCTGCCAGACTTGCCTCTGTGTGACTGGGGTAGCCTCCGTGTAAGAGAGGAAGGGGGAAGAATAGGATAGGGAGGGAAGGAGCTAAGGAGGGGGAAGGATGAATAAGCCTGTTCCTTCTGTGAGTCCTTGGCAGTGTATACTTGTTGATGCAGACATTCAGAGGAACACTAATCACTTAACCCCATCATTTTCAGACTTGTTTACTCTTAAGAACCACAAGTGATGTGACTCTGTTGAGCCTATATGAGCTGATTAGGAGCATATTGACTTGAAAGTGCTGTTCTGTGGTCCACCTGGAAGTCTTACCATTCTGTCTACAAGTGAATATTTTCTGACAAGTAATTCTACTTTTACATCTCAGTTAGCTATTCAGTGAGTGCTCAGACTGAATGAGATAGGTGAAGTTTGGCAACTCCTTGATTCTTAATCCTTTAGTTGGCTATAAAACTTCATTAAATGTCAGGTCCCTCCTATTGGTTATTTACTTAATAGCAATTCTAGTTTAGCAATGTGGTAGATTTATTTTGGGGTCCCTGCTCCTCATGCCTTCTTCTTTGGGAAATCCCCCTTACCCAAAAGCATGGACTTGAGTGGCCAAGTTCATACTATGTGACGCTCACCACAGGTAATTGGACTAGTGGTAAACACTTGAAACTGACATTTCAGTCTGTCATTTGGTCAGTGACCAACCAGGTTATCTTGCTTGAAAATTCGAGCTAATAGACATAGAGACCACTGTCAGTCATTGGTGGGTGACAGACTCTTAATGTCATGCTGATTGCAGACCAGAGTTAACTCATGCTACCTGGGCAAGCTGAGGTTGTGAAAGAGCAGAAACCTTTAATAAGCAGAGAAAGCTGGTTTGCAGAGAGGAGCATGCATCAGACAAGCAGTGAGTTAAGAGACCACAGCGACTCAGTAAGAGAACGATGAAGCACATAACTTTGGTTCCTGGGGGCTTCTCAGCTCCAGACCCCAACAGGCCTGTTGTTACTTCATTTCCTGCCTATTGGTATCCATGAGGTGACTTCTTAGATCCTACATCAACACTCACCTCTACTACCTGAGATGAAGAGATTTCTAGAAAAGCGAAAGCTAAAGGAGTTCATCATAGCCTACCCTGTTTTTTGGGGTTTTTTTGAGATAAGGATTTCTGTCCCTAATGGCTAAAAAACCTTGATTAAACTACTGCTTAAGTGTTGCCAGCAGTGGCTGCAGCAGAGAGTTGTAAACTTATATATTGGTGATTAAACAAAGGGTGGGGTGTTTTCTTGCTGTTTATTTTAAAGTAGAACTTGATGTCATTGAAAGCAATTTATATCCACACCCTTGCTGTTAATCATTTAGGACTTTCGGCTTCCCACCATTTTCTCTTGTGATAAATGTATTGGCCTTATAGGGTGGGTCTTTCGGAACTTAGTGTTTGTGGGGGAAAAAAACCCCAACATCAGACATAAACTTACATCAAAGGACAAAATTGCCTCTGCTAGTTTGTAATACTTGACTTTCTGGTTATCTGCACCAGAGACATAAAATCTTGATTGCCTTGTCAACAAATCCAGTACCAAATGAGTGGAGATTTTTATGGCTGGGGAAACTCCACATACATAGCATAGGAGGGGAGGCAGGGATGAGGGTGAGGTAATCCATAGCCTGTGATCCCTTACCAGCAATTACAAGTTGCATTCCCCATCAGATTTAGCTCCTACACCAAACTGGTATTTATATGGGTGGAGATGTATAAACAGTGGGCACCCTGTGGATGGAGGTGGGGTTGTCTTTTTGTTTTTTCCTGAAGTGAGCTGAAGTAGAGGACACTGTGTAAATCTGTGTGAGATGCTGAGGTGGTTGGGGTAATAAAATCCAAAGTTAAGTGAAATAATCTACAGGAAGAGTTTTTAATATCTGAGGGAATGGACAGAAAAGTGAATGTCACTTGGGAAAAGGATACGTAGAGAATGGTAGAGGGAGAACTCATTTACAATGAGAGACTATGTAAGGCACATAAGCTCTGGACCCAGACTATCTGGATTCAAGTCCCACCACCTAGTAGTTGTATGACCAAGGACAGATTACTTAATTTCTCATTGCCTCAGTTCTTCATCTGTAAAATGGGAATAACAATAGTATCTACTGCATAGGTTTGTTATGGAGATTAAAGGAATTGATACATGTAGGATGCATAGGGCAGTATCTGGCCCAAAGTAGGTGCTTAGTAAATGCTAGTTTTTATTATTCTGTATGACATCACCTGGGGTGCCAACAAGACCAGCAAGGTGCATGAGAACTAACACCACAAGTGTTCTCTAGTTTTTTCCTGATGAGAAAATCCAATACATTTACTCTATGACTACAGAGTGTGTGTGTTTTGGCTAAAACAAGAAAGAAGATCCATAAAAAGACTACTTAAATGAGGATGGGAAAAGAGGGGCTTTCACAGAAGGAGAGAAAATACATTGGGCTCTGGTCTGGAAAAATGAAGACTGAGATGCACTATGATGAATTCCATGAAGGACAGGAATAGCATGAATAATAACTTGTTTATGAAATACTGGAAAATTAGAGCTGGCATGAAAGACGAATACTTTGAGGTAAAGACTTGAACAGATGGTTACTTGACTGTGCTTGCACAGTGAGTCAGTCGTTCAGATACGGAGCTTAATTAGTTCAGAGTTTCAAAGCAATCTGGATGAGGGTGTGGGTTATGGCCCCTGACCTATCAAGGGTCATTAGGGATGTTTGTGATAAGCCCCATTTAGTCCGGTTCTGCATTTGTAAATAACTTATATTAATGTAGTACTTAGCCATTTCGAAACACTCAGCAACCTTCCACAACACTGATTTACTGAGCATGTACTGTGGGCAAGGCTCTGCAGGGAATCAAAAGATGAGAAAGATGGCTTGTGTTGAAGGTTCTGATGTCTTACCACCCAGAGACACTGTAATGAAATTAATTTAATTTGAGAGCTTAATATACTTGGTTTACTTGTACTTACAATGTTTTGAGACCAGAGAATTTTTAGTTATTTTTTGAGTTCAAGATGGTATTGTGAAGAAATTAAAGAAATAAAAGTTCTCTTTTTGTTATTGTTTTCATAAATTCTACCCAGGTGACATTCTGAGGTGCAATAGAACAGCTTATTCTAATATGTATTTTTAATTTTAGAGTAGTTACTCATAAAAAGCAATTTTAGAGCTACAAGTTAATGTAGAGATCATCTTCTTCAAATCCTTATTTCACAGCTGCAGGAAGTGGGTCCCTTAGGTGATACGCACACGGTGGCAAAGCTTGAACTGAAGCCCATGTTCTAGTCTTTTGTGTTTTCTTTCCCATTGGGCTGCTTCCCCCAGAGGATCAGGGTTATTGTAGTTGAGCTTATTTCTGTGTACATACAGACTCAAATGTGTTATGCTTTATCTTGGAGCACCCAGAAGATTTACTGTGAAACCAGTGAAGCTTAAGCTTCAGGGGCCCTCTCTTGTATGAACCTTGAGTGGGGAGAGGAAGCTAGGTTGCAGTCAGGAAACATAAGCATTTCTGGTAAATGACCTAAAGAGATAGTGTAAGAGATGGACTTGATGTTTCCCCCATTAATTTTTTGTGATCTTTTTCACATTCCAAAGAAGAAAAACTCACTTTTATACCTATTTTCTATTTGTAAATTGTATTCTTTTTCTTAAAGAAGTACCCTCCCCTGCTCCAATATTACATAAACTTCAGGCTCCATGAAACCTGGATCTGCTTCTGATTACCAAAGATATAGCCAGTTGGGAATTTCATTTTAATATCCCGGAGTTTTATTTTTTTATTTATTTTTTAAAAATAATTTTATTTATTTGTTTATTTATGGCTGCATTGGGCCTTCATTGCTGTGCGCGGGCTTTCTCTAGTTGAGGTGAGTGGGGGTCTACTCTTCATTGGGGTGCGCGGGCTTCTCATTGTGGTGGCTTCTCTTGTTGTGGAGCACGGGCTCTAGGCGCACGGGCTTCAGTAGTTGTAGCACGCGGGCTCAGTAGTTGTGCCTCGTGGGCTCTAGAGCACAGGCTCAGTAGTTGTGGCGCATGGGCTTAGTTGCTCTGCCGCATGTGGGATCTTCCTGGACCAGGGCTCAAATACGTGTCCCCTGCACTGGCAGGAGGATTCTTAACCACTGTGCCACCAGGGAAGCCCCAGATATTTATTTTTAAATTAATTTTATTTAAACTGTTTGAATGCATTTAAATCACTTTTATATTTTATTTTAAATTAATTTTAATTTTTCTTATAGTGATAAAATAAATAGTTGTGTTAAAATGTTTTAAACAAAAATGGTAGCTCCTTGCCCATTCTTCCCCATTTCTTAGTTTTGCTCTCCAGAGTCAACCCCTTTTAATTTCTTTAGAAGGTTTCCCCTGCTTTAACTCTATATTATTTCTTAATAGCTTGCCTTCCTAATTGATCAGTTTTATATCAATTTACAATGACCTAACATTTCATATCAATAATATGATGGAACTGTATTATATCAATTATATATTGACTTCCTATAATTATAGCCAAGGATTTCACATTGTTACTCCAAACATTCCTTCTCTCTCCTACCACTTCTCCAAAATAGTTAAATCACAATTTTTGGTTATCCCAGTCATCACTATTTATATTATGATGACTGTGAAAGCATCATTTACAGCAAAAGCAAGTAGTATACTATAGTATCCTTTCTTGTACAACTTTTTTGTTTGTCCTAGAGTTAATAATTATCTTATTTTCTTTTGCTTAATTTTCTGTTATCTATCTGAAAAACTAGCTTTCTGTTTTCCCCAGAGTTCGTAATTGCTTTATTTTTCCTTTTACTTAAATTTCTATGTGTCTAGCTAAATATGTCTTCAGAACTTCCAAGCATCTATCCTATCAATATTATTTGGGGACATGAGCAAACATATCAGATGATCTACCCATCTTCCACCTCCCCCTCTTTTATTCCCCGCCCCTCCCAGAGACCTCTTTCCATAATCCTTCACCCTCTTGCTCTAGTATGGACTGATTTTTTTCTAGGGTCTGGAAATTTCATATGTTAAGCCTTTGGTTTGGATGTTTGCTGAGGATGACACTCAGTGGACAGTTTCTAAATCCTAGGGAATTGTTTACTCATTATAAGGAATTTTATATATGCAGATTTTGAAAGTATATTTTAGTTATCTAGTACCATATAAGGGCTGCCTTCATTTTCTAGTTGACTACATTTACATAGTAGGGTGAAGGGAATGCTCCTATGCATTTGGATGCATGAAATGTCTAGTGATTAAAGGTAGGATTTGCTAATATGTAATTCAACCTATTTTTTTTGACAGGCATATTAACCTTAGGGTGATTTACCTGAATTTTGAATCCCAGATGATTATTAAGAATATATTCCCAGACAATTTCTTGTTACTCTCAAACTCATAATGGTACTCACCACTATGAAAACTGGTTTTTAATATATGGAAGTTAAATATAATTTTAAAACACATAACATTTTTTAAAAGCATGATACAACATTTGTTTAATGTACTACTTTTTGTTAGCTGCATTAGAAGCATTGCACAGTAATGGGGAATTAAATATACTAGTTCTAATAACAGCTCCCCCCCAATACTTTATACATGCAGAATATTTGGTTAATTCTTACTGTGTACTACAAAGTAGGCCAACAGCATTGTTGTAATTTACTGAAGTAGAAATTAAGGCGATTACAATTCATGATAAGGTTTTCTTATGGGAATTTCTTGTTTTCAGATAATTCATTCCCCTGTAAAGGAGGATTAGTGTTGTCCTAGATAATCCACCATGTGTAAATCAGGGACAGTGCTGATTCTTTAAAGAAGGAGAAATTTTTTTCAGTGTCTTTCAATATATTTCAATCACGTTCTTTTTGACATTGTTGCAATTCAGGTGGCATTGCTGTTCAGTTGAATTCTTATAGAACATAGCTCTATACTTCTGTTTGATTTATTTCCTGAGAGCATCACTGGAAGAGAAGAAATGTTTTTAAACCCTTAAGGTCTTGGTTGAAACAATCAGCCCTGATAACATCTACAAGCGGAGATTAAATGTGTATGATCAAATCCTCTTCCCAGAATGCACTGCTATTGGAATGTCCCTGGCCTCTGTCTAGACCTGTAACATTGAAGCAACTACACATCTCAGGATGCACCACCCCTTCACTCTTCCTTTTCTGTCTTTGGTAGTATTGTCCGCTGAAAGTTGTAGATAGACATAGGAGTGGTGAATCCCCAGGGGCAGGTGAATCTGCCCTGTTTGCCTGATATAGGAATTGGGTGGTGATAGGGTTTACACGGAGGAGTAGTGGGAACAGAGAAACACCTACTGGAGATTATGGCAGGATTCCTGGCTATTTATCAAAGAGCTGGTTACTTACTACCCTGTTTGATGCCCCAAGACTGATAAAATCGAAGGTGCTTTTCTAATATCTTCATTTCAGCTCAAGGCACTTCTATGTGTAGAGGGAGTGTTAGTGGTTAATTTGGTGCTGCAGTTCATTTCCATCAGTGTTGTGGGACTTTTCTCTGGATTATAGTATGTGTGATTGATTCTAAACTTATTCTCTAGGAATGTTGTACATTTCCCCTGCAATTTTGGATACTTTAATATGAATGGTTTTGTTATTTGGGTGTTTTGAGTAAAAGATTTCCTGTTACTTGCATTTATACTGTACTACTGGAAGCTTACCAAAGTTAAATGTGTTTACTTAATCAATTGACTATGAAAACTTTTGGTTTATTTCACCAGTTAGATTCAACATCACTTCTCTCTGAGGAACAGTTAAGGTGTCTTCTGGATGAATGCACACTTAAACAAAAATCCATGATTAGATTGTCTTCAGAAAGAGAAAAGAAAGACATTGAGGATATAACACCTGAGTTGCCCCAGCTTTCCAGATCTATTCTCTCTGAGTCACTAGATGGGTCAAAAATAGAGGTCAAAAGCACTGAGGTGGAAGACGCAAATATGCCTGAGAATGCCGAAAGTGAAACATCTAGAGGCTACTATCTCACCAAAGCCTCGACTGGGCATTTTATGTCACAAGCTCTTGTCGTTGAAGCAAAGAATATGAAATGCCTCCGGTTTTCTGAGGACAAGGTTATTGGTGACACAAAAGACTATTTTATGTCAAAGACTCTTGGCATTGGGAGACTGAAAAGGCCCTCTTTCTTGGATGATCCACTGTATGGCATCAATGTGAGCCTTTCATCCGAAGACCAACATCTGAAACTCAGCCCTCCATAGAAACCCAAACCAGGTGAGGCTTGGAGAATACACTGAAAATAATCCTTACTAAACACTTCAATATAAAGGTAGTATAGTTTAAAGTAGAGTAGGATAAGGAGGTATGCTTGAAAGTCACAAATGGGGTCAATTAAGAGCATTCTAACATATGAATGTATTTATTAATGTTCATATCAAGATTGAGATTAGCACTCTTATGAAATGCATTATTCTTAATGGTAACTAATACATATTCTTGATGGTTATCCAGAAGACAATGTTGATTTCAGAGGAAGAGAGAAATTAGTTTGAATGGATACAAATAATTTGAGTAGATTTGCTTAGTATTTTAACTTCCAAATTTCAGTGATGAAAATTTGTTCCAAGGAATGAATTTGTAAAATGCCATATATCATTGTAGTTTTGTTCGTTTCTGTATGCAAACTTCCCATCCCAGCTACTTGTATAGTGTCAGGTTTTTGTTTTTGTTTTTTTTAATCTTGACCCAGTGTTGCATCTTACAGTGGTACAGTGGTACAGGATACAAGTACTATGGGCAGTTTTTTTGATATAAACAAATATTCAATTATTTATTTATGTTAGAAGTCTAACATAGTCTGTGTTGTATTTGTTGAGTCTATTTAAATAGCTTCAGCTTTTCCTCTCATGTAGATTACTCTAAAATATATTGTCTATTAAATCTACATCTATTACCTATTAAATCTATAATCTATTAATTCTGAACTAACTCCTCAGCCCTGTATTTCTAACTGCCATCTAGATATGGCCTCAAACTGATTTCCTCATTCTTCCCTCTCAACTCAGTTTGTCCTCTTGACTTCTGTTACCTCAACCACCCAGGCTTCAAATCTGAGTCATCATTGAATCTTCCCTCTCTCTTGCTTCACACTTCCAATCTTCCAATCTTGTTTGTTCTGCTCCTGCAGTGTCTCCCATGTCCATCCCTCCCTTGCTCTTCCTACCACAGCTGGACCAGTGCGATAACCTGATCAGGCCTCCCTGCCTCTGGTCTCTCCTCTCCTCCTGCCACTGTCAACCACCTAAACTAATTCCCCCTAAGTGCAACTTTGATAAACATACTTCCCAGCTCAAAAAGCTTCTATGGCTCTCCTCTGCCTATTGAATGAAGTCTGAATTCTTGAACAGGCCTGCTGTTCAAGGCCTCCACACTCTGACCTGCAGTTCCCCTTGAAATCAGTCTCTATCTAGTGCCCTAAATGTTATTCAGGTTGTAGCTGATCTGGGCTCAGGATTCCCAGTGCTTTCCCATGTTGCTCAGGCCCCTTTCTTCTCAGGCTTGTTCAGGTATCCCTTCAATAGTAGTTGAATTCTAACGCTATCCTCTCTGAATGTAACCTTCCCTCGTCTTCTCTTTTAAAAGTCTTACTTCTCTTCTGAATGTCCAAGGGTATTGATCACATCATTTTACACACACTCTCTTGACATCATTTTGCACACACACCCATACTTTTTCTCCCTTAGAATTGTGTAACCTTTTTGAGGACAGGGGTCCTATCTTCTGATTCATTGTTACATCTTCTATGATGTCCAAAGTGCTGCCTTAAATCAAGTGCCTGTTTAATAAATAAAGGAATTTAAATGATCCAGTTTTAGAATAATGCACTGAAAGTATGGTTCACATTTATTCTTTGCATTATGAATGAAAGCAGGTGGTATTGCTTAAGAATTATGCAAGCCTCACATTCTATATAAAGATTTGGAACTTTTTTCTTTTTTTCTTTTGGTGAAATTCCACAAGCTATACAGTTTTTACCTAACAGCAGAGTTCACTTACAACATGCAATTCAATTAAATGAGTGTGGTCTGCCTTCTGCCACCAAGATCTTCATTTATAACGCAAGAAAAAAAAAAAAAAAAGATCTTCATTTAATAAATACGCCATGAGAACTTTGTTCTACTCTTTTTCTTTCTTTCTTTTTGTATTTTCTTTTCTTTTTGGACACAAGATTTTCTTTCTTTCTTTTTGGACAGAACGTTTTTAGTAGAAACAAAGTATCTGCATTTCCCCTTTGTCTACTGTAATCAGACTTACTCAGTTGGGTATGATGATTTACTGTCTATGAGGTCTCATTCCCGTGGAGTCTGTGTGGGGGGCTTTGGAACAGCATTTTGCTAAGATATAACTTTACTTCCGTGTGAATGGCAGTCACACTGATGTATGTTTGTCACTGAGTAGAACATGGAAAGATGGAATGAACTAGAACTTAATGTGACTTAATGGAAAGAAGCTATGGTGGCTTACCTATAACTTCAGAAAACATGCCTCTATGGTGCTAGATAATCCTAATGTTTGATTAAAATGACCCTGTGAGTATGGAGGCTTAAGATGGCATAGATGTGAATATATGAACCAATTTTAATTTCTGTTTATTACGTAATAAACCTTAAGGAATAGGTCCTACATTATTATTTTGAGAGCAGGTCAGCCTATCTGAAGCTGGAGTTTTTCTTTTACTAACCGCAGCATTTACAGTGATTAAAATAACTTGCTAATCAGTTTATCCTAAAATACTAAATTGGACATTATGTACTTTATGCAAAAATGAACACCAAAACATCAAAAATGAACATGTTAAACCAGTTTTCTTGGCAAAAAGCCCTTTAAAGATGTAATTGTAACGAGAAATTGCAGTGTGTTCAGGTGTTACATTATATTCCCTCTCTCAGGAAACAGATATGTGTGAATATGAGTCAGATGAGATTTCTGTAAGCAGAGAGGAAGAAAATAGAACCATTTATCATTTTCTCTTTAAATAGCAAATATTATTGATAGGTAGTTTTCTTTTCCTTGATGAACTGAGGTCTGTTACAAATATTAAAATTCTGCTTCTAAAAGGCAGAGTCAGATAAAACTTCAAAAGGGACCAAGCCTAGTGACATTGAGGACCAGTTTCAATTGTGGTATTGAAAATAAGGATTTGCTTCACAGATGTTTTAAAAGTTTCTAGTGTGAAGTACCTCACTTTGTTTTTTTTTTGAAATACAGTTGATGTACAACATTACATTGGTTGTAGGTGTACAGCATAGTGATTCAGTATTTTTACAGATTATACTCCATTAGTAGTTATTACAAGATAATGGCTACAATTCCTTGTGCTATACAGTATATCCTTATTGCTTATCTATTTTATACAGAGTAGTTTGTATCTCTTAATCCCATAGCCCTAATTTACCCCTCCCCTCTTCCCTTCCCCCTCTGGTAACCACTAGTTTGTTTTCTATATCTGTGAGTCAATTTCTGTTTTGCTATATACATTCATTTGTATTATTTTTTAGATTCCACATGTAAGTGATATCATACAATATTTGTCTTTCTTTGTCTGACTTATTTCACTAAGCATAATATTCTCTAGGTCCATCCACATTGCTGCAAATGGCAGAATTTTATACTTGTTTATGGCTGAGTAATATTCCATTGTGTATATATATTTATAACACTTCTTATCTATTTGTCTGTTGATGGACATTTAGGTGGCTTCCATATTTTGGCTATTGTAAATAGTGCTATTATGAACATTGGGGTACATGTATCTTCGAATTAGTGTTTTCATTTTCTCTGGATATAGACCCAGGAGGGAATTGCTGGGTCATTTGGCAGTTCTATTTTTAGTTTTTTGAGGAACCTCTGTACTGTTTTCCATAATGGCTGCACCAATTTACATTTGCATCAACAGTGTGCAAGGGTTTCCTTTTCTCCACATCCTCTCCAACATTTGTTATTTGTAGGCTCTTTGATGATAGCCATTCTGACAGGTGTAAGGTGATATCCCATTTTGTTTTGATTTACATTTCTCTGATAATTAGTGAGGTTGAACATCTTTTCATATGCCTGTAAGACATCTGCATGTCCTCTTTGGAAAAATGTCTATTCAGATCTTCTGCTCATCGTTTGTTTTTTGATGTTGAGTTGTATGACCCGTTTATGTATTTTTTTGTTTGTTTGTTTTTGTTTTTTGGGGTTTTTTTTTGCGGTACGTGGGCCTCTCACTGCTGTGGCCTCTCCCGCTGAGGAGCACAGGCTCCGGACGCACAGGATCAGCAGCCATGGCCCACAGGCCCAGCTGCTCCGCGGCATGTTGGATCTTCCCAGACTGGGGCACGAATCAGTGTCCCCTGCATCAGCAGGTGGACTGCCAACCACTGCGCCACCAGGGAAGCCCTGGTTATATATTTTTGATATTAACCTTTTGTCAGTCATATCATTTGCAAATATATTCTCCCATTCTGTAGGTTGTCTTTTTGTTTTGTTGATGGTTTCCTTTGTTGTGCAAAAGGTTTTAAGTTTAATTAGGTCCAGTTTGTTTATTTTTGCTTTTATTTCTTTTGCCTTTGGAGGAAGGTCCAAAAATTTTTGCTACAATTTATGTCAAAGAATGTTGTACCTATGTTGTCTTCTAGGAATTTTATGGTTTCAGGTCTTACATTTAGGTCTTTAATCTATTTTCAGTTTATTTTTGTATATGGTGTGAGGAAATGTTGTGATCTCATTCTTTTACTTGTAACTGCCCAGTTTCCCCAGCACCACTTCTTGAAGAGACTGTCTTTTCTCCATTGTATATTCTTGCCTCCTAGGTCATAGGTTAATTGAACATAAGTGTGTGGTTTTATTTCTGGGCTCCCTGTTCTGTTCCATTGATCTATGTGCCTGTTTTTGTACCATGCTGTTTTGATTACTGTAGCTTTGTAGTATAGTTTGAAGTCTGAGGGTGGTACCTCCTGCTTTGTTCTTTTTTTCTCAAGATTTCTTTGGCAATTTGGGGTCTTTTGTGGTTCCATCTGAATTTTAGGATTATTTGTTCCAGTTGTGGGAAATGTCATGGGTATTTTGATAGGGATTGCATCAAATCTGTAGATTGCTTTGGGTAGTATGGACATTTTAACAATATTATTTCTTCTAATCCAAGAGCACAGGGTATTTTATCATTTCTTTGTATCATCTTCAATTTCCTTTAACGACGTTTTATAGTTTTCACAGTATAGGTCTTCAACCTCCTTTGTTAAATTTATTCCTAGGTATTTTATTCTTTTTGATGTGATTTTAAAAGAGATTGGTTTAAAAAGGGAAAACTTTTTTTCTGATAGTTCATTATTAATGTATGGAAAAGCAATAGATTTCTGTATATTACTCTTGTATCATCTACCTTGCTGAATTCATTTATTAGTTCTAATGGCTTTTGGGTAGAGACTTTAGGGTTTTCTATATTAAAGTATCATGTCATCTGCAAACAGTGACAGTTTTACTTCTCCCCTTTCAATTTCTGTGCCTTTTATTTCTTTTTATTGTCTGATTGCTGTGGCTAGTACTTCCGTTACTATGTTAAATAGAAGTGTCAAGAGTGGGCAACCTTATCTTGTTCTTGAATTTAGAGGAAAGGCTTTTAACTTTTCTCTGTTGAGTATGATGTTAGCTATGGGTTTGTCATAAATGGCCTTTATTATGTTGAGATATGTTCCCTCTAGAGCCACTTGAATGAGAGTTTTTTCATGAATGAATGATGAATTTTGTCAAATGCTTTTTCTGTGTCTATTGAGATAATCATGTAATTTTATCTTTTCTTTTGTTAGTGTGGTGTTTCACATTGATTTGCAGATATTGAAGCATCCTTGAATCCCTGGGATAAATCCTACTTGATCATGGTGTATGATCCTTTTTGTATATTGTTGGATTTAGTTTGATAATATTTCACTGAGGAGTTTTGCATCTATATTTATCAAAGATATTGGCCTGTAATTTTCTTTTTTTGTAGTATCTTTGTCTGGTTTTGGTATCAGGGTAATGGTGGCCTTGTAGAATGAATTTGGGAGTGTTTCATCTGTTTCAATTTTTTTGGAATAGTTTGAGAAGGATGGGTACTAGTTCTTCTTTATATGTTTGGTAGAATTTACCCATGAAGCTATCTGGTCCTGGACTTCTGTTAGCTGGGAAGTTTTTTTTTTTATTACAAATTCAATTTCACTACTAGTGACAGGTTTGTTCAAATTGTCTGTTTCTTTGTGAGTCAGTCTTGGAAGGCTGTATGTTTCTAGAAATTTTTCCATTTCTTCTAGGTTGTCCAATTTGTTGGCATATAATTGGTCATAGTATTCTATTCTGATTTTTTGTATCTCTGTGGTATCAGTTGCTTTTCTTCTCTTTTATTTCTTACTTTATTTGGGTCCTCTCCTCTTTTCTTCTTGGTGAGTGTAGCTAAAGTTTTATCAATCTTGTTTACCTTTACAAAAGAAAACAGCTCCTGTTTTCATTGATATTTTCTATTTTTGGGGTCTCTATTTTATTTATTTCCTCTTTGAAATAAATCCTTTAATTTATAAATCCTTTATTATTTCCTTCCTTCTGCTGACTTTGGGCCTTGTTTGTTCTTTTTTTTCTAATTATTTTAGGTAGTAGGTTATGTTATTTATTTGAGATTTTTCTTGTTTCTTGATAAAGGCCTGTATCTCTATGAACTTCCCTCTTGGAAATGCTTTTGCTGCATCCTGTAGATTTTGGAGTGTTGTGTTTCCATGTTCATTTGTCTTGAGGTATTTTCTGATTTCCTCTTTGATTTCTTCATTGACCCATTGGGTTTTTTTTTTTTTTTTGACCCATTGGTTTTTTTAGTAGCATGGTGTTTAGTCTTCACATGTTTGTTCTTTTCCCATTTTTCTTTTTGTAATTGATATCTAGTTTCATACTGTTGTGGTCAGAAAAAATGCTTGATATACTTTCTATCATCTTAAATGTGTTGAGACTTGTTTTGTGGCCTAGCATGTGGCCTAGCATGTGCACTTGAAAAGAATGTGTATTCTGCTGTTTTTGGATGTACTGTCCTGTAGATACCTATTAAATCCAACTGGTCTATTGTATCGTAAGACCACTGTTGCCTCATTGATTTTATATCTCAATGACACATCCATTATAGTAAGTGAGGCGTTAAAGTCTTCTACTATTAATGTATTATTGTCAATTTATCCCATTTATATCTATTAGAATTTGCTTTATATATTTAGGTGCTCCTGTACTGAGTGCCTGTATGTTAATAAGTATACCATTCTCTTCTTGTATTTTATCATTATATAATGCCCTTTTGTTATAGGCTTTGTTTTAAAGTTTGGTCTGATATGAGTATTGCTACCCCTACTTTCTTTTCACTTCTGTTTTATTAAATACCTTTTTCTATTGCCTAACTTTCAGTCTGTGTGTATCTTCAGCCCTGAAGTAGGTCTTTTGTAGGCAGCGTATTGAAGGGTCTTGGTTTTTATTTTTTGTTTTTTTTCCCAATCAGCCACCCTATGTCTTTTGATGGGAGCATTTAGTCCAGTGACATTTAAGGTAATTATTGGTAGGTATGTACTTATTGCCATTTTATTACTTGTTTTCTTCTCTGTTTATTACTTCTTTTTGTTTCTTCCCTTGTGGTTTGATGATTTTGTTTAGTAGTATACTTGTGTTCCTTTACTCTTAGTTTTTATGTATCTATTTTAGGTTTTTGATTTGTGGTTACCATGGGGTTCATATATGTTGATCTATAATTATATCTACTTGTTTGAAACTGGCTGTCATTTAAGTTCAAACACATTCTAAAAGATCTACATTTTTCACTCCCTCACATTTTGTGTTTTTCATGTTGTATTTTACATCTTCATGCACCCCTTATCCGTTTGTTGTAGTTATAGTTGCTTTTACAATATTTTGTCTTTTAATCTACATACTGGCTTTTTAAGTGGTTGATCCTCAGTCCTTGCTATATGTTTGCCTTTCCTAGTGGGATTTTCCCTTTCCTATAGATTCTTTATTCTTTTCCAATTACAGCAGACCCTTGAATATTTCTTTTAGGGTAGGTTTAGTATTGCTGAGTTCTTTTAGTTTTTGCTTGTCTGAGAACTTCTTTATCTCTTCTAAGTGGTAATCTTGCTGGATAGAGTATCCTAGGTTGCAAGTTTTTCCCTTTCAGCACTTTGAATATATCATGCCACTCCCTTCTGGCCTGCAACGCTTCTGCAGAAGAATCAGCTGATGGCTTTATGGGAATTCCCTTTTATACAGCTCTTTGTTTTTCTCTTGCTGCTTTTAGAATTATCTCTTTAACTTTTGCCATTTTAATTATGATATGCCTTGGTGTGAGTCTGTTTGGGTTCATCTTGTTTGGGACTCTCTGAGTTTCCTGTACTTGGATATCTGTTTCCTTCTTCAGTTTTGTGAAGTTTTCAGCCATAATTTCCTCAAATCCATTTTCTATCCCCTTCTGTCTCTGTTCTCCTTTTGGGACTTCTATAATGTGATTGTAGGTATGCTTAATGTTGTCTCAGGGATCTCTTAAATTGCCTTTATTTTTTAAAATTAGTTTTTCTGTCTGCTGGTCTGATTGGGTGATTTCCATTATTTTATCTTCCAGATCACTTATTCATTCTCCTGTATCACTTAATCTGCTATTCATTCTTTCTAGTGTGTTTTTTATTTCAGCTATTGAATCATTCATTTCTGATTGGGTCTTTTTTATATTTTCTAGTTCCTTGTTAAAATGTTCACTGTTTCTATCAGTCCTTTTCCCTAATTCAGTTAACCTTATTATTACCAATGTTTTGAATTCTTTATCTGGTAAATTGTTTATTACTATTTTATTACTTATTTTTTCAGGGTTTTTCTCTGTCTTTCAATTGAGAGTAGTTCCTCTGCCTTTTCATTTTACTTGACTTTCTCTGTTTCTGTGAATTTAGGTAAAACAGTTACTGATTGTGTTCTTAAAGGGGGGTTATTATGTGGGAGCATCCCTCTGTGGACTGCATGTATCATTGCCTTGGGTGGGAGAGCTGGATTGAGGTCAACCCAAGTCATATTTTTCCTCAGGGTTTTCTGGCAGCTATCCCCTTGGTAGGGGGTGGGGCTGTAGATATAGGGGCTAGAACTGGTGCTGTGTATGAAGTAGGACTCCCTCTCTGCTCAGAGGCTGTCACTGCCCTGTTAGGGGTGAGGTCTGATCTCAAGTTGCTGGAGCAGAAGCCCTGGAGGTTGGACCTGAGCTGGCTCTGCTCCCTCTAAGTGTGTGTTTTTCCCTCTCCCTGTACTGGGACCCTTGTCGCAGAGGAGGCAGTGCTGAAGTGGGGCCCATGCACTGACAGTGGTCGGATGTGATGCTTGTGGAGGCACCCATGTCTTTGCTCAGACGCAGCCTCAGGTGCAAGTCCCCTTTGCCCCTCACAGCTGATCACTGCCCCCAACCTCTACCACCCCTGCCCTGTGGCTTAGCCACTCTGCAAGGCTAGCAGGAGCCATGTGCCCTCTTGATGTGTATCAGGAGGTGAGCTGTGGTGGAGGAACTGCTGTCAGAGATCTGGGTGGCTTCTGAGGAACCACTTGAGTAAACGCCAGCTGTGGCCACCGCCACCCCACCCGGGCTCCACCTTGGGACTGGGTTGCCTCTGTGTCCCACCTTTGAGTCTTTTCTTGGTCATGGGTGCCTCAGATCCAGTGCCATGCTGTGGCATGGGGGTAGCAGGGCTGGAGGTCAGGCTGGGCACACAGCGATGCGGTTGCTGTTGCAGGAAACCTGGCTGCCCTGAGCAGACGTCTCTCCGCCCTGCCTGGGGGTAGTCAGTGCACCTACGCTCCTCAGGGGCAGAGTCCAGGCTTCTCATAGCCCTTCTGTTTGTCCTAGTGGTCCTCCAACCAGCTAAGGGGGCTTGTCTCCCCTGTATAGGACCCCAGCCTTGGGTGCCCAATCTGTGGCTCAAACTGCTCACTCCCCAGTGCAGGTGTCCGCCCGTGTAATCTCCCTTTTCCTCCGAGTCCTATTCCAGGGGCACAGGTCCCAACCCAATTGCTTTTCTTCTCTTCCTGCCTGATTCTCTGTGTATCTTTCTTACAGGCTTGGTTCTATAGGAGTCCTTCTGCCAGTTTTCAGAGAGAATTGTTTCACATGGAGATGTGTTTTTGATGTGTTTGTGGGGGAAGGTGAGCCTTATGTCCTTTTACTCTGCCACCTTGATCCCTCCTCCTGAAATACTTCATTTTTCATGTTTGTGCTTTAAGCTTAGTGGTAACTACTGTTATTTGACTTTCCGGATACAAGGTCCAGTAAGGTCAGTGTTGTACTCACTGTTGGGGTTTCAGGAGATGGATAAATAGTCCCTTCTCTTCCCCACCCCTATCAGACCAGTTGAGAGATGGATAGATTCTGACAAGTGGAGATCAAGGAGGTTGGCTTTATTGCTGATGAAACGTAGGGGATTGTTGTTACCTGGGCAGGCAGCCAAACGGTCTTCCTCATGCTACACCCTCAAAATGAACTTATACACCCAGTCACTGGCAGAGGTGAAAATCCTCAAGCCTCGCCCATGGAGACCTGTCCACGTGGAGCAATAGTACAGAGGAGCCAAGGAGCACCCTGGGCAGGGGATGCTGACCCCCTTGGAGGGAGGAGTGAGCTGAGCATGCCATTTCTTCCCCTAAACTCACCAATCAGATAACTGACTGTTCTTCCCATGGGGAGAGGGGAGGTGGGGTGGGGTGACGCTGGATACGCCCCCACTGTAGGTTCCTCCACATGGAAGTGTGAGGAGAGTAAGTGGTCTTTGGTCCCATCAACCTGGGAGACACCGCCAAGTACTCTGGTGCTTCAGGTCTATGGTTAGTCTAGTACTTAAGTATCTTATGCTGAATTGCTTCCTAGATAATCTATGCATGTACAGTATTCTCTTTTTCCCAACAGGCACTTGAACTGCTTATCCACATAAATTCATATCACAAAGAGGAAAATATGATTAACAAATAACAACAATAAAACAGGGCAAAAAGGGACACAAAGTCACATAGTAAAGGGGGACAGGACTATATTAATTCTTCAAGGAAAAACAAAGTGGAATTTCCCATAGGACCCATTTAGTGAATAATGTTCTTAAAAATTTCTAACAGATAAGGTTGTTTTTTTGTTTGTTTGTTTGTTTGTTTTGGCAGTATGCGGGCCTCTCACTGTTGTGGCCTCTGCCATTGCAGAGCACAGGCTCCAGACGCGCAGGCTCAGCAGCCTTGGCTCACGGGCCTAGCCGTCGCAGCATGTGGGATCTTCCCGGACCGGGGCACGAACCCGCGTCCCCTGCATCGGCAGGCGGACTCCCAACCACTGTGCCACCAGGGAAGCCCCCAAGGTTGTTTTTAAAATAACACCCCTAAATGAAAACTAGGGTGACCAACTGTCTTGGTTTGCTAGGAGTGTCCTGGTTTTACACTGAATGGCCCTTGTCTTGGGAAACCCTCAGTCCCTGGCAAACTGGGCTGGTTGGTCACTCTAAATTGAAACTGAGAACATAAAACCAAGGAGCAAATTGATTACCCAAAGGACAAAGTTAATAGAGTCCAGGTAAGTAGCAGGATTTGAGGCTAGAACCTAGATGAGCAGAGAGATGCCTTGTTCACCCACCCACCAGCATGATCTGGCCTAGTGTTAGGAGTGTGGGCTGTGGGTGAGACAGACCTGGGTTTGAATCCTTGCTCGGCTTTTAGCAGATGATCTTATGCAAGTTACTTAATCTCTTTCTCCTCTCTACCTTGGTTCCCTTATCTGTAAGATAAGTTGGCTTTAGTACTTACCCTCTAGGGTTGTAACAGGGATCAAATGAGAAAAGCCACATAAAATGATTAGCTCAAAAAAAAACAGAAAAAAGATTAGCTCAGTGACTGGACTTGGTTGGCCTACATAGTATATATTTAACATTTCATCAGGAGATTTCTCATAAAAGCCTGGATTTCTGACTTTTCTAACAAATCAGCAGGTCTTCCACTGGGGAGGAGACCTGAATAGCAGATGTTCCCTTTAGATGGAGCATGTGCGCTCCTGGAAAACATGGCCCTGTCTGGCCCTCTACCTCATGTGCTTGGTCCTTTGGGGCCATATGATTTCCATCCCATGTTATAAGCCTTTGCTGCTTAGAGTGTTGTCCAATCACTGGGGGCTCGTTAGAAATGCAGGGCCTAATAAGGCCCCTTGCACTTTAATAAGATCCCCCTGTGGTACTTACAGTGAAGTTTGAGAAAGCACTGTTACAAACCACCAGAGCATTATTCCTAACCAGGGTGAAGGTAGAGATCATCTGGGAAGTTTTTTGTTTGTCTGTTTTATACCTATGTCCAAGGCCCAAGCCAGACTTACTGAAATCAGAGTCCCTGATATAGAGTATTCAGTCTGTCAAATTAATGCAAGCCACAAGATTTTGCTGTGCATATTTGAGAAATATGGCATTCAGTTTAGATGTAAGAAAGCTAATTATGTTATCCTGTTGGGGTCCTCAGATAGAACAAGTTCTAAACAATGACAGCTTTACAATCTAAATACATTTCATGTTAAAATTCTGCCCATCAAAGGATCTGATTGTAAGTTGCTCAGTGAAGCATGGTTGCAGGTGGACTGACTTTTGGGAAGATGTTGCAGTTTGAAGGAGGTGTGTGTTAGTGTGTATCATGACTCATACCACCTGAACAGTTTGAAGGGAACTAGATTGTTTTGAGAAAGTTTTCATTGTTGTACTATATAGTCTTACTGGTTTGCAGTGGAGGCAGTGAGATTCTGAAAATACTACTACTACTAGCTGACTTTTTTCTTTTCCACTAAAAAATATTTTGTCTTGTTCTCAGGGAAATGTTTAACTCATCATTGCTTTGTTGGAGTTCTCTTTAAATCAGTGTGTGCCTTCAGGCCTCCTAGTTATTATTTGTTAAATTACTTTTCCAAGGCTACTGATTGCTTCTCAGATGCTCTTAGTAACTTAATCAACCCTCCAAAGTTTCTTTGATCAGAATATCAGAGCTGCCATGTTAGAAATTCCCAGGGCTAATTCCTGTTTTATATAAGACCTTAGTATATAGTAAATTTATATCTGATGAATGTATCTTTTCAAATTACTTTCATCTAATTTTCTTTAATTCAGTTCTTCTTCAGGTAGACTTTTCATATAAATATTTGCCCCTGATTATTTTCTCTACTATAAAATATCACTTTCTCTGTTTTGTTTAGTAGTATAAAATGAACAATGGCATGTTGGAGAGTTTTGATGTTTAACTGTAATGAACTTATCACTTTATCAGGTATTGGGAACTTCTGATTCCGTTGCTTCAAATTGAGTAAAATGAAAAAGTTACTGAAGATCATTACTGTAGACTAGATCTGTGGAGCAGCAGTATTAGCATCACCTGGGAGCTTGTTAGAGCTGCAGAGTCCCAGACCTACTGTATCAGAGTCTGCATGTTAACAGGATGCCCCCAGCAGGTGATTTGTATGCACAGTAAAGTGTGAGAAGATCTGAATTAGTTGGTTTGCTAGTCACTCTATTTTAGGATTATAAAAAATACCAGCATATGTGGTGGTGGTGAAAATAATGTCAGAAAGTATCTTCTTTCCCATCTGCTCAATCCCTGCTTTATGTTCTTGAATTTCATTTTAATGAAGGTCACTACCTTTTCTAGATTGTCTTCTTTTCTCCCCAACCATCCCTGTTGTCCTTCTTGTGGGTAACCTTCGTCTTAAGCACTGAGAGCAAGCATGTCCTAGCTTAAGTTCTCTACTCTTTCATGGTTAGTATTTTATTTGGAGACACACTTAGCCAGTATGGGATCATCTGTGCTTTGTGTACTTTTGATTTTCAGACTTCTCTCCTTGGCATCTGCCTCAGGTCCGCCTGGCATGTTAAGCTTTACTGAGTCCATCCCTTACACCATGCTTCTTACCTCTGACTGCACATTAGATTCATCGGGTGAGATCTAAAAACAGGTTAATGTCCCAGTTTCATTCCAGAATTAAATTGATTTCTAGGAGTTGGCTCTGGGCATCTGTATTTTTTAAAGTCAGTTCTGAGGATGGGGTCTGGGTGATTCTGTTGTGTAGCTATGATTAAAACCACTGCTCCAGGGCTCCATCGTATTCATTCATGAAGGATGCTGCTCCTAGGTTATCGGGTGAGTAGGACATGATCACTGCTCTGAATTATTTCATAGGCTACTGATGAAGGCAGGCACTTAAGCAGATAATCGCAGCATAGTGGGACAGGTAGAATATAAGAGCTTCCTGACAAAGTATTTGACAACACTAGAGGGGATGATGAACACTGGAGAGACAGGGCGGTGGCATTTGAATTGAGCCTCCAAGGATGAGTGGTCATTTACTGGGTGGGCAAGAGGGAAAACACTCCAGATAGAAGGACTAGCACTTATGAAGGCGAGGGGCTGTGGTCTTATCATAGCTCACTGCATGTGTGGGCTACCGAGGTGCACTTCTCATCCATCCCCGCTTCCTCTACATCCTGTTTACTGTTTCCTCTCCACGCATTGACACTATCACTACATTTCTCACTTTACTCTCTGAAACTCCAAATCATTTACCCTTAATTATTAGGTTGATTTTTTAAATTACAGCTTTATTGACATCTTTTTTAAATACCTGTGTTAGTTTCCTGCGGTTGCCACAACAAATGATCACAACAGAAATTTATCATCTCTTAGTTGTGGAGGCCTGAAGTCTGAAATCAAGGTGTCAGCAAGGCCACACTCTGCATGGAGGCTCTAGGGAAGGATGCTTCCTTGCTTCTGCCACTTTCTCAGGCTGTTGACATTCTTTGGCTTTGTCGCTTTGTGACCACATCCCTCCAGTCTCTGACTCTGTCTTCACATTGCCTTCTTCTCTCTCTGCGTGTGTCTCAAATTTCCCTCTGCTTTTCTCTTAAAAGGACATTTGTTAGTGAATATGGGGCCCACCTGGATAATCCAGGATGGTCTTATCACAAGACCCTTAATTAATTATGTCTGCAAAGACCCTTTTCCCAAGTAAGATAAGTTTCATAGGTACCAGGGATTAGGATGTGGACATAACCTTTTTGGGGCCACCATTCAATGATACCATACAATTCAGTGGGTTTTAGTATATTCACAGAATTGTGCATCCATCACCACTATCAATTTTACATCATTTTCCTTACCCCAGAGAAAAGCACTGTACCAACTTGCAGTCACTCCCCATTTTCTCCCAACCCCCTAGCCGTAGGTGATCACTAATCTACTTTATGACTCTATGAATTTGCCTAGTCTGGACACTTCATATGAATGGAATCATGCAGCATGTGGCCTTTTGTGTTTGGCTTCTTAGTATAATGTTTTCAAGGTTCATCCATGTTGGAGCATGTATCAGTACTTTACTCTTTTATTGTTAAATAATATTCTTTTGTGTGGGTTTACCACATTTTCTTTATTCATTCATCAGTCGATGGACATCTGAGTTGTTCCTACTTTTTGGCTGTTACATGTATCTTGGTGCGCACGTTTTTAGGCGGATGTATGTTTTCATTTCTCTTGGGCACATACCTAGGAGTAGAATTGCTGGGTCTCTGGTTACCTTTTGAGGAACTGCCAGACTTTCCCCAAGCAGCTGCACCATTCACATTCCCACCAGCAGTGTGTGAGGGTTCCAGTTTCTCCTGATTCTATTTTATTGTCTTCTTTTATTTGGTGCTGTTGTCAGTTCTGCCTTTTCTGATAACGTTCTCACTAAGAAGAGTATTTCCATTCCATTTCTGTTAGAGTCACAATTTGTTTCTCACATTAAAGATTAGTTCTAATCTACCCTAACTGTAATATTTACATTTACTTTTGGTTTCACCCTGCTTCCCAGAAACTTAGTACAAAGAAAAAAAATTTTATGCCTGTCTCCAAATCCATAACCATTTTAGCTCTCAAAACCCAAAAAACTCTCCCTCAGCTATAAGCTCAGTGAAGGCAGGCACCTTATCTCTCACTTTTTCTTGTAAATTTTGTATGCAGCTTGTGGTGAGCTGTCCAATATTAAATGAGAATGTGATTATTGTCTCATGTGTAAAAGGATTTTATGTTTTATAGGCTGATGGTTTTGCTTAATTATGCACAGATTTCTGACATATTTATTGTTTTTAATGTGCAGATGAACAGGAGACTGAAGATGTAACAGAAGAATGTAAAGAATCTTAAGCAAAGCCTTGCTGGGGTGTGCTTTTAAGAAAGCTGGTAAATTAAGTTAAATCACATTTTTTCCAAATTCTTTGAATTCAATGAATGCATTATAGAGACCATTCCTCAAATGATGATTTTTAATGTTTGGATTCTCTCTTTCTGGATCACATTTCCTTGATATTTTTGAGACTCGTGGTATAATTGTTCAGTGATGTTTCTTCATTGAAATTCCTGGGAAAATTTTTTATTGCTAAATTTGCGACATCAGGGATACGTTATAGAAACCAACATTTTATGTATGTGTGCTACGTTAAAACTAGTTGAAATGCTATGATTGTTTTGTATTTGATTTGATACGTTGCCACTTTATTGTGATTTAGACAGATTTGATCACCATGAATTGTAGTTTTGCCCCTGCTTTCCCTTCTTTCCTCCTCTCTTATGCCTGTTAAGTAAGTACAACTTGCCGTGGAGAGAAATGAATTTTCTCAACAAAGCAATGTTAGGCTATCCTTGCTATCTTATTAGTAATGGTACTTTTCATAAGCAGAAGTTTAACTGAATTATTACATATATTATATTTAGTTATTTTCTTTCAGAGTTTGCCTTTTACAATGCAGCAAATAAAGATCAGCTACTTAAAAAAAATAAATAACCTGTGGTACGATTTGAAGAGAGAGGGTTTGTTAGTTACAAGTGAGTAGCCTGGATTCATGAGAACATTTTATGTCAACACTCCATATGATGAACTGGCATTAGAACTAGAAGTCCAATTTATTTCTGATTCTAAAAAAAAAAAAAAAAAAAAAAAAAAAATTTTTTAAAAAAAAAAAGAACTATTGTGCAGCATTTAACGAAATTTGGAATAATGTATATGTAGCATTATTATGTATATGTAACATTTCGCTCGAATGTTTTCATCTACTGATATTGGATAATATTAGTGATTGCTTACGTCAAATTTGCTTGACTTTTTAAAGTGAAGACTTCTATAGCTACTGTTTTCAGAAGAATTGATAGGCAATTTCTTTTTCTAGCCTTTTTCAGTTTATGTTAAAACAGCAGCGGTTCTTGTTGATGTTAATGTGCTACAGTGTAATTTGTCTTGATGCTAAGAGTTTTGCTGTGGGTTGCCAGCAGAGGTTAAAAGTCATGATTTTAGTGTCTCATAGGAGTGACGTGTGCGTCGTAGGGTTTGGGTCAGAACAATCAGAGGAGAGAGGTGGTATGGATGGGGATTTGCAGTGGTGATAGAGAGGAGCCATTTTTGCCCATAAGCCTTTCAGAGGAGTGGGGCTTTCTAAACCCATGTGCTTCTGGTGTTTGACATGTATGTGTATGTGTGTGAGAGAGAGAAAGAGAGAGGGAGAGGGAGGGAGAGAGGGAGAGTGGGAGAGGGAGAGAAGGGGAGAGGGAGATAGATGTTGGAGAGAGAGCTTATGCCTTTATAAACTGTTCCTGTAAATGGTATTTGGGGCAGAGTGAATCTTTATGTTACAAGAGTTTAAGAGAAGGAAAGGAAAACAATGATTTTAACTAGTGAATTTTACCATTAAAAGAGGTGACACCATTCCATAGCATGTCAACTGAAGGTACCTCTAATAAGAACTGGCAAGCTGAATTTGTATAATATATTCAACATGAAGGCTCCAGATTAAAAAAAGAAAGAAAGAAAGGCCCTGATAGGGAAAGAAAATGTTATTAAAAAATAAGTTTTTATTTTAAGGTTCCTTTTAGACCTGAGTGTTTGCCCCAGAACAAGATAGAGAAGAAAAGATATAAAAGAGCAAGAGCTAATTCATTTCAGGAATGAATTTAGGATCTTAAAATTTGAGGTTTTTCTACTTATGACTCCTCAAGAAAATTACTGGCATCACCTTTACTGTAAATTCCCAGAGGACCTAAAATTGCCGTCCTATCCAACTCTTTGAAATGCATGACAGTAAAATAGAAGGAAAAAGCTATACCCCGATGGCATAATTTTAATTTTTAACAAATCCTGTATTTTAGTACAACCTGTTACGAAGGTCAGTCTTGGAGTGAATATGCAGCATGCCTGGGAAAAACCTCCTGTTCCCAGACACTTTTTTCTGTCCCATCTTGATATTTTGAGTTACTTTTGTTCTGTTACTTAAAAGTGAATTAGAATTCTCTCCCAAGACTTCACACGTTGAGCTGCTCAGAGAGTGAATGTCATGTTTCAAAGAATTAATTCTTTCAAATCAGTTTTCCAAAATTTATAACCATTACCAACACCTTCTAGTTCCTGACTCTTCACCTGGATACCATAAAATGATTTGGCAATTTATACTTATATATGACTATGCTACCCTAGATAGATGTTTCTAGAATGAGAGAGAAAGATCAACAAGGAAAAAGAGTCTATCTCACTCAGCCAGTCCTTTTTGTTTTAATGGATCTCAAAGCGAGACCTTTAACCTACTCATAAATTTTTTTATTCTACCTGTTCTTATTAAAACTAAAAATTGGCCAGTATTCTACATTCATGGTTAGCCCACCTGAAACTCAAGTTCTGCTTATTGTAAGGCATTGGCCTTCACAAAATAATTTGATTTTTTATATGTATATATGTTTTTAGGATTTCTTCCAAATTCGACCTGTCTCTGTAGTCATCCGTTTTTGACCAAAGGTATAGTCGTTCTCCAAAAAGTGTTACCTGTAGAGTTTGAGCCAACTTTTCGAGGACAGTTCTTCCTCCATTAACGTTTCTAAAGCTTCTCCACAACGTACAATGGTGTTGCCCACCCAGTGCCCTCATTCATGGCTCAGAAGATGTAGCTGTGAATTCTGTGTGCTTCACTCCTGTTTTCCTTTTTCATTGTTTTTAGAAACAGAACTGGACTTTGAAAAGGATTCAATAAATGACATTTAGTGACATTGGTAAAATATGAACTTGTATCCTTTTGGGTCCCACATCTCGGGGGGGCACATTTCTCATTGCTGTGTTTTTAATATGACAGGTTAATTTGTTGTTTTGTTCTTCTATTCCACAAATCCAGCAAATAAGTCATCTAAGCAACTCAGTCTTCCTAAATCGTATAGGAAATATGAATGTTCCTGTTACTTACTGTGTTTTCTTTTTGTATATACTCTATTGGTTTGAGGATGGAATTTACCCATACCTCATAACATAAAGCCAGAAAACAAATAAACATGGATACAGTAAGTATAAATATAAATTTCCATATGATTTATTGTTGTTCCTTGTACATAAGAAACAGTAATATACAACTTACACTGCTTTAGAATGTAAAATGGATAAAAATGTGTACAAAAAAAAGCACATTCCTAGAAAAGTATTGGCAAATAGTAAAAACAGGGAGGAGGGTAACAAGCAACAAACAAATCAACAAAACAAAAAGAAAAACGAACAATTCTTCAATTCAGTGTGCAAAATATTTTATAAAAATAGAAATACTAACTCTACAGGCAGTATTTCCTGATAAATTATTTAAATAGCATATCTACACAATCTGAGATATCTATTCCAATGGCAATGAGAAAATAATTTATAAAAATAAAGCAATGGTATACAAGATGATAGAAAAACACAACTTTCAGAAAATGTATTTAACATTTCAATGCTATTTCCTTATTGGGAATACTTTTCTGTGAAGAATTTTTATACTATGTACAACATTGACTTTTTTTTTTTAGGTACTACAGTAGCTTTAAGTTTGTTAGACATTTAAACTCTTTTCTGCTTGATCCAAAAATTCTTTACTCAGTCACACAACAAATGAGGTAATATTTGTATACAAGTTTCACCTTTGTCATTTTTTTCGTTTGGAAAAAGGCAAAAATAATAAATGTAGATGCTTTTCATCTCCCTGGAAATAGGCACAAGGGATGGAGCAAAACAGTATTAAAGCCCTCCTGGCTTTCTTTGCAAACTAAAAACACTTGCAAATGGACAACCAAATAATTCCACTTGAAAAAATAAAGGAAAAAAGAAGAATCCCAAATCATTCAGTCTAAGCACAAAATTAAGAGCAGCTTGCTGTGCTGATTTCCTTGTGCCATTCCTATGAAAGTTTTGCTGATCAATCTCGACTACCAGCTCTCAAACACTTTCCATATGAAACCTAGATTCCAGGTAGAACAGAGTTAATAAATAATCTGTATTTACAATCTTACAGTCATGAAGACTTGTAGCAAAGATGATACGCTTACGCTTCTTCCTGTCCCATGAATAGTCTTTCAGACAGATCCTCCAGAATAAGTAAAAAATAAATATTTTACATTGTAAAATGTTTGTAAAAAAAAAAAAAAACAAAACAAAAAAACGAACACCAAACTACAGTCCAAAAGAGAAAATTGGAAAACTCCATGATATTCAGGAAAAAAAGAGAGAAAAGGAATGTCTTAGTTGATAATTTTGTGCCTTTCTAACCATAAAAGTACAAGCACAGCTACCTTTCCCTTGGGAGGTAGCCCAGTGCTCACTGAGATGGTAGGTTTTCTTATTTCCCTGCTACGTCTGCACAAGCTACGTCTGGAATACAACTGACAATTTCAGTATAACCAGGCAGTGGCAGCCAGCACTGCCTTGTGCTGGTTTAGTTCTGATTCCCTGTTCTGGTGATGTGTAAGGGGTGGAAATCCGGGAGGAAGTCCACAAGCCAGTCTTTTCCTTCCTTCCCTGCTTCTATTTAAGTGCCTATTTACGTGGGTCAGTCAGCTAACATGGGTCAGCATCATGAAATCCATCAACAGTCTTTCCCCTGAAAATGATTTAGTACCAAAAATGTAACAGTCCCTCCATGTTTTCTTCATACAATCGTCTCTTGGGTATGCGCCCTCCCCTTAGGGCTTCGGCCCCGCCCCCGCCATTCCCGAGGGAGTAGGTCAGGGCTGGTTTTGTTTGTCAATTCTAGCGAGTCCTCCCTTCTCTCACACGCCTGAAAACGCTTTGGAGTCCACTGCTCAGAGCTGGCCTCACAATCGCCCTCTGCCCTGACAAAAGCAGAGTGGGACAGGCACCTTCCAACCGAAGCAAGTGGATGCTTTTGATTTTTCAAAAGCCAACCAAAATCATTGTTTATATCCTTGGAAGATTCTTCTCATTCAGAGGCTGAATGCTGAGTCTGATTTGGAAAATTGCATTTTCTTGAGGCAAGTCACGTGTTCTAAGAGTCCACACTGATGCAAGCAGAGAGCAAAGGCAGGCAGGGAGGAGTGATCCTGGGGGCTTTCTTAAGCCCATGGTTCCAGAAGGTGCAATACCAGCAATGGTTATGATCAGTCTTTTCATCAACAGTTTGATGATTAGGAATCTGTTAAATAAATAGACAAACACACAAATACATAAACAAACTAATTCATCAAGGCACTGTCATCTTAATATCCCTTAATACATTAACAACCTAGGCATAGCTCTACTTTTATAATGTCAAAAGCATATTTTAAGATTGTCAGCTTATATAATTACACGTTAGTGTGTTGGAACATGGTTGCTAGGAGATTGACACTGCATAACCTTCTAGATCTTATGCTGTGCTTTCTAAGTCTTTCTGTGTTAAAACTCTAGGGAGTTTTATTTTAATACTTAAGACTCAAAGATTACACCATAATTTAAATATTGAGTAACAGCAACCATATTTTTTTTACTGTGCCTCATCTTGTTGGCTCCAAGCTTGGCCCAGTAAACGTTTATTAAGCACCTGTTTTGTAGGAGACCCAATGCTAGACTCAGTGAGAGCTTAAGTAACCACTAAATGAAAAAGAATGGAGAAAAAGAGAGCAAAGGTTAGTAGTGAAAATTAATTTAACATGCCAATATGAAGGCAATACTCCTTTCCCTTCCTTTCCAAGAGGGAAGGGTTCGGAAAGACAACCTGGGCTGTAATGGCATGAATAAAACTTAAGTGGTGTGCAAGACATGGAAATGTAAAATTTAAAAAATTTTTAGGTATTATTGCTGGGGTCTCAACTGTACAGGAGCTTGTCTGCAGTTTACTTTGTGCTAACTATGAAGAGGACAGAGATTGCTAAATTAAAATGGTTCACAAGGACTCAGCACTTCATAAGCTGTAGTTCATAGGCACTATTTCATTTTTTATCATATGCCTTCAACAGCAAAATATAAATAACCCTTTCTCTAAAATAGCCTTTAAATCAGCCTCTCCCATGATTGGCATTCTTGGTATTGGTCTGAACTAGGGATGCCAACTGTATATTCACTGTCATTTTGCTCCTACCTCTGCATTCATATTTCAGGTCAGAGAAGAACACCATTTCTTGAGAGAAGACGAACAACCCTAGCCTACCGCCAGCATAGGTTTTGTCATAGATGGGTCCTGAGTCGGCCATGATTTTCTTCCCTTCATACATCACCACTCTGCAGGAAAAAGGAAGTCGCGTTAGTGACACCCTTGCTTTTTGGTCCTCTCCTTCTCTCCCGTCAGTGTGACTTAAGTGAAATTTAATCAGAGCAATCTTACCTAATGAAACCCGTCTTTGGCCTGTGGCTCAGACGCCATCTGTAGGCGGTGAAATCTTTCCAGCCTATGTGGCGAGGGTCATGCCACAGCGTGCGTACCTGGAGGAAAAGGAAACGAAAAGGTTGAAACAGCCTCATTATGAGATTTATATTTCATTCCATGAGAAACGGTGCTTGAAAGGTACAGAGTTGACCTAAATTAGAGGGCTGCAATGTAGGATTTTTTTCCGGAGGCCTTTTTCATTAGATGTGTAGCCTTGAATGTACATATAAAGCAGAGAGAAGAGAAATTTTTATTTGTTTGTTTGAAGAGGCTAAAACTGCCTTTGGATCTGAAGTGGGCTCCCCTCTCAGACCCTAGGATGTTTTTTCAAAGCAGAACTTAACGCTGCAGTTGGTGATATCTAAGATTCCCTGTTGGGAGGCTTGGCCAAAGCACAGCGTCCCTTGTGCTGGTCTAGCACCTCTCCCCCTTCTGCAGGGTGTTGTTCTCACCTGGCCGGGGGTGTTTCCTGTGTGCCACAGGGCATTCCGCAGGTGCTCGCCAGGCCCCGTGGTGGAGTTCACGACCTTCACAGAAAGGCCGGAGTATCCCTGAGCCCTTGTGGGGTTGGTGTCCCAGTAGGACTGAGTGACTTGCTTCCACATCACAACGTAGAAGCGGCTGCTAGACTGGTAGCCGAAGACAAATCCGGCGTAGTCATCATCCCTTTCGGTGTTGATGAAGAAGGTGCCACTGAAGTCCACAGCGTTAAACTCATCATAACCTGGAAGAGGAGGCCAGACCCAGGTTAAAACCTGCAGCCTTCAGGAGGTTCTCTGTTACATTCCTAGGCATTTTTAGCACCCGTGGGGACACACACAACTGCCAGCTTTTATATTTGCTTCTTTCCCCTCTAGGCACTGGCCTTTCGTTAGAAGAACTCACTACTCACCTACAGCGAGTCCAGGATCACAGTTGACAGTCTGGACGAGTTCTTTACCCTGATGGCGTACAACCCAGTTAGGGTCATTTTGGGATGTCCCTTTGGGATCTAGAGGAATCATCTGGAATCGGCGGAAATCGGTCTCACTGATATCAACGTTTTCGGGACAGATGTCATCGATGTCTGGCACGTTGTCCTGGTCAAAATCATCTTTGCAAGCATCACCTCGACCATCACCTGAGGCCAAAAAGGCAAAGAGTTCAGTGAAATTCTGAAATAACCGTGACTGGTGCCAGAAATTCACTGTCTTCTCAAAGCTGACATTTGGTCTCTTCATCCTTAAATGCATTCAGCTTTGTTTTTATTTCCTGAATCCAGACAGCCATGGTTTCAGTGACTCTCTTTAAAAAGTGGCTCCAGTGACTCACCATCAGAGTCCTTCTGGTCAGGATTGGGTACGAGCCTGCAGTTGTCCTTGTCATCAGGAA
>NW_006787469.1:3240728-3285828 GCF_000442215.2 Lipotes vexillifer
AGGAATGCCATCATTGTCATCGTCATGGTCGCAGGCATCGCCCTTGCCGTCCTTGTCATGGTCGGCCTGGTTGGCATTGGGCACGTAGGGACAGTTGTCCAGGTTGTTCTGGTGGCCGTCTTCATCAATGTCCTGATTGTTGTCACAGGTATCTCCAATGCGGTCCGAGTCAGAATCGAGCTGAAAGAGACAGAAACAGAGGGTCAATTGGAGTATGGATCATTGATGCTAAAGAGAACTTATGGAAGATTCTCCAGTGTTGGATTAGGCCAGTGAGGTTTGAAGTCTATATGCCACTGCCAAAAGCTAGTCATATTAACGGATTTTAAATGTTTTTCTTCTTCACCCTTGTTTTCATATGACAGTTTTAATAGGGATATTTGTTGTGTTTTTTTTTAAAATAGAAAACTGTCGAAACAAAATTAAATAGAAAGCATTTTCTAATCCCCAAGGATGGAATGCCATGTTAACTGCTTATATTTTTATGATAAATGAAATTCTTTGAGTACAATTTGTTATTTTCCATTTAAGTTTTCAGTTAGGAAATTGTTGACACATCAACGTCTACTCTAGGTCATTAAATCATGGCAACATGGCACTGCTTTTTATACATACTTGGAAATCCATATGGTGGGATCAATTATTTTCTTCTTTTTTAGGTATTTGGTTTTATATCTCTAGTCCATAATGGTTGTCAACTGTTGGCTCAGGTAGTCAGAATTCTAAAGTTTTTCAAAACTGTATTTCTCAGAGTACTTTTTTACATTATTCAGTGTATGTGGGATGCTTAGGGATTATTTATACACAAGTTGAAATTTTTCTTGCCGGTATTTACGCTCTTTGCCATTAAGATTTTTACATGATTCACTAATTGTTATAAACTTTATTATTATCTGAAGAACCAAAAACTCATCCAGGGAGGTTAAACGGCATTGAGGTTTAATTTATAGTAAGATCCAAACTCAAAACAGATGACCCTCAATGCCATTTGATCAGGAAAGCTATCCCAGATCATTCATGCTTTCCCATTACGGCCCCAAAGAGATTCATCCTGTTGCTTTCTGGTTTATAGGAGCTCAAACGAACAAACATTAGGAGCTCAGCTGGACTTCTTATTTTTTGAATCTTTTAAAAATATTCCCATTTTTCAAAAGCTGGTTTCTGTGTTTTCAGAACAATGCCTTAACTTTCACAGCTAGAAAATAACGATGAGCAATTACGCAAGAAAAGAAACAAGAAAAGGAACTTGTTCTGGCTGATGTCTATTTGCAGCACTCCCTAGCAGTGCTACGGAGAATTATCTGCTTGCAATGCCAAACACTTGAAGAATGACAAAGAAACAGGGATTTCTCCAGTTTGGGGGAATTATTTTTAGTTTGAATTTCTTGCAGCCAGATTATATCATTAGCCATGAAAATGGCTGTGTATTGTGCTTAGGGATATTTTCTTCCGTCTCTTAGTTTCAAATATGATTAATATTCCCATAGAGTTGTCAGTCACAGATTTCTGCTTTGTATAATTTATCTTAACAATGGTAGATCCCGCGGAGCAAGTAACGTGGACCTTCTTGTAGAAGACAGGATTGACATTACAAGACTGTCACACTAAAGACCTATGAGACTCTGCGAGGAACTCATGTCAGGCAAACTGTTCACATGAAAATATTACAATTGGCTATGAGAGCACTGAGAGCCGTGGTAATGGAAGTGTTGGAACTCTATTTAACTCCTCTATTTTTTAGAGGCTTAGAAAGGGATATTCTAACACTTTACTGAAAGATTCTGAAAGGAATCCACTGACCTGATCTGGATTGTGTTCCAGGGGGCAGTTGTCACACTGATCTCCAACCCCATCCATGTCAGTGTCTCTCTGGTCCACATTGTAGACATACTGGCAGTTGTCCCGTTCATTGAGGATACCTGCAGAGAACAGGGGACAGGTAAGAGCTGGAATCTCCAGCCTCAGCTGTTTCAACCAAATCGCACACTTAACAGCCAGGGCTGCTCAAGGTTGAGAGCCAAGTGAGAGACACTCGGGCCCGCTGGAGTCAGGGAGTGCCTTACCGTCCCCATCAATGTCTGCTGCGCAGGCGTCTCCTTCCCCGTTGTTGTCCGTGTCAGCCTGGTCTGGGTTGTGGTTGTAGGGGCAGTTGTCACAGCGGTCTCCCACGTCGTCTCTGTCATAGTCGTACTGGGCTGGGTTGTAATGGAACGGACAGTTGTCCTGCAAAGAGAAGAAGCAGAGCATTTTACAACACGGTCCATGAAGCCCGCCTCAAACCACATGCAGAATATTTATAAAACTGAAAATCTGCAACAATTATTTTCTATTTAGTGGATATACTAATTGAATCCTCTGTAAAATGGTCACTGCAAAAGTTAAAAGCCAGGACATAATGAATGAAAAATGAATTGCTGTTGGTTACGAGTCAGTGAGATGTAAACAGAAACTCAACATCACTGCTCTCAGTGCGCTCAAAGAAAATCTTAATGTGACTTAGAGAAGACATTTGAAACCAATCCGGGGAGCAAAGTGTCATTTGTTCACATTATTGTAACCTCTTGCTCCAACTGGGGGAAGGGAAGGTTGTGTTGAAAAACAAAACCCTCATTTAAAAATTCTCTTGGCAACATCTGTGTCCTCAAACTACTGAAACACAACAAATAACTTCTGATGATCCTAGATATCAGTAACGTCATTGAATCTTAAGGTGTTACAGGCTGTTGCTGAATACAAAAGCTGAAAGAGGAGTGGAAAACGTTTTTTACCCTGTCATCTGGAATTTTATCATTGTCATCGTCATCATCACAGGCATCGCCGATTCCGTCCTTGTCGTAGTCTTCCTGCCCCGAGTTGGGAAGGTTGGGGCAATTATCCTGGAAAGAGAAGACACATTACAGCTGCAGTTTGCATGCCTTTTGCTCAGCTCAGGCACCAGAGATAAACGTTCTAGACTTGGTACACGCTGGGAACACAGCCATGCTCTGCTGGTGTTTGGTAGAGAAGTGAACATTTTTTTGGACAACATAATCGACTGGAACACAACTGCCCACAGGGCCTGCTGCCCCATTCATGTTCTTGGCACCAAGTGATTTAATATTAATAAGAATTAGGGCTGCTCTGCCTTTGGATGATTTAATCTTTCAGTTTCATTTTCAGACTTTTAAGCATGTAAAATCCCTCAGCCTGTTCCCTTGATAAGGGCTTTCTGGAGGTGGGCGAGGAAAGCGGGGGCTACCTTTTTGCAGTGGTAAGTTGCATTGGCCACGCACACCAGGTCCTCGTTGGGCCAGCCATCCAGGTCTGTGTCCTCCCCACAGATGATGCCGTTGCCGGCATAGCCGGGCTTGCACTCACAGCGGTACATGGGGTCACTGTAGTGGCTCAGGTAGTTGCACTTGGCATTCTTGTTGCAGTCGTGTGTGCCGTCCATGCAGGGGTTGCGGGGCTTGCACACCTGAGGGTACAACATCCTGACATTAAGGCAGAGCCTTCGAGAGTCCCCAGACACCGCAGAATCAAGAACCTCGATCCCCATCGTCTCTGAACAGACAGAGCTCCATGGGAAGAGTATGGGTCCTCCCCATCCGCCCCTGGGTATGTCCAGGTTACAGGCTAACGTGGCTTTAGGTGCGTTTTCCTTGAAATTGCTCAGCACCTAGGCACTTAGAAGTCCATCCAACTCACAACTTGTTCCAGAGCAGCATTGTCAGATGTGATGGACCTGTTTTCCTTGCTGGAGGCACAGTGGATTTTCTAGTCCCGTTTCTAAGGGCTAGGTTGTCCACTCACCCCCTTCCCTGTTTTTTGTGAAGGGTATAAGATGACGTTCCCCCCTTTCGTGGCTCTTTCGCTCGAGGACACCCCTCCTTCACTCCCGTCTACTAGTCCCCTCTGCTCTACCTGTTTGTTGGTGGTGGCATGTTCCACGCCCCGGCCGAAGGGCTGCGAGCCGGTGAAGCGTGGCGGGCAGGGCAGGCAGTTGTAGCCGGGGTCTGTGTTCTCACACCTGTGCTCTCCGTTGTGGTTGAAGCAGGCATCAGGGACTTCTTTGCACTATGGAAGAAACAGCAGTTTGCTTCGTGTTTAGAGAACCCTGCCAAAAGAAATGACTAGGACAGGCGAGCGGCTTTCCTAGGTCTGGTAACTCCCAGCTTCTCACCTCATCAACATCTTTGCACTGGACGCCATTTCCGCTGTAGCCCGGGGGACAAGCACCACACTTCCAGCTGCCGTCAGGGTAGCTGGTACACTTGACGTCCGCAAAGCAGGGATTGGACAGGCATCCATCTGAGACAAGAGAGACAGGCAAATGGTGGGTCTCAGCTGCTTCCCAGTAACTGCCATTCCGGACACTTAAACCAGGGTGTAAAATATCGTAGGGGCTAAACAACTGGTAGCTTGTTGAGATTATGCTGTCCATCTGGCATTTTAGAGTAATCAAATCACTCAGGACCATTCAAAGCCGAACCCCTGTGAATGCTAACCATGGCACTCAGTGGTTTTGTCCTGGGCTGCATGGCTTACCGATGGGACAGTCCTGCTTGTTGCAGATCTGGTTTTCTGTCACATCACCAACGCAGTCCTTGCCTCCAAACTGGGGTGTGGGGTTGTTGCAGAGCCGACTACGTTTCTGCACCCCTCCTCCACAGGTGACGGAACAGATGTCCCATGGTGACCAGGGTCCCCAGCCTCCATTGACTGTAAGAAAATGAACCACAGGCCAAAGTTAACGCCGATTTTCAAACGCCTTACCTTCATAGCAGACTCTCCTGAGTTTGTTCATGCTACCCTGACACATGGAAAGAATGTTCTAGAAGAGGGTGAGTCTGAAATTGTTCTTTCTGTTTTCCATTAAAAGAAGCTGCTGTGCTGTGCAGGACTGTGCTTCTATTTGTTTCTGTAGGAAGGAACCTTTCCCCGTCCATGACCCACCGAGCTGGAAGCTGCAGATGCCAGGCAGCCAGCTGGGCAGAGCTGCTGCCGGGCGATGCATGCACTTACTGGGGCAGGCATCTTTCTGGCAGGCTTTGGTCTCCCGAGCTTCGCCCTCACATGGCTTCCCATTCATCTGGGGGCTGGGAGAGTTGCACAGCCGGATTCTTGTGATCACACCGTCTCCACATGTTACAGAACAAGACGACCACGGGGACCAGTGGCTCCAGCCGCCATCCTGTTTAACTAAAGGACAAACCAGATGGTTATACGGTGCTTCCCATGAGCCAAGCTCTGTGCTAGTGCCTTTAAATGCACTATCTAAACAAAATCTTCAAACTAGCCCTATCAAGAACTTTTCTTACCCCCGATTTGCAGATGAGGAAAGAGCCTCAGAGAGGCTAAGTTGTGCTCAAGGGTGCATAGATAAGGGGGAGACTTGGGATTAGGTCCAGAGGCTAGAACCTGTGTACTTAACCTCTGTGTTATGGAGCTGCTGTTGGTGACGACAAGGACAGGTCAGTTCTCCACATCCCCAAGTGGCCAAGATACTTACATCTCTTGTCACACTCCTGAATGTGGCAGGTCCGTGTCTGCACGGAGGAGCCCTCGCATCTGTTGTTGAGGCTGTCGCAGGAGCGGCCACGCTGCTGGATTCCGTTGCCACACGTCACAGAGCAAGAGGTCCACTCAGACCATGGGGACCAGCCATCGTCTGCAGAATCGCTGGCTGCAGAGGACATGGGCGCATTTAGCGTGCAATCATTAAAACAAGCTATTCTTTAGACTGCTCTGCTCAGGACTTTCTTCTTCCTTTGCTAGAGGGTGACAAGCAATGTAGTTGTTAGGCCAGTGGCCAAGGAAGGGGTTTATGCCAGGTCATTCTGTGCACAGCCTCAGAGCGGTTGCATGCTTTGCCTGGGCTGGTACAGCTGAGCCTTTTCCCAGTGTGTGTTCCTATTCATCACTCCCTCTCTCCTCCTGTCTGCATTTCAAATGAGTTTCCCTTTTCTGACTTAAGGTATTTCAGTAGGCAGTTCCAGTCCCAGGCTTCCAAAAATACTTGAGTTTTAGGCAACTTATAGGAGTCACTTCTGCCTTTCAGGGGAGCCAGAGACCATGTGTTTGGCAGATGAAGTTGAAGGCAGCAGAGCCGCTGTTGGCTGTGGCTCCAGCTCGGTCATGAGGTTAGTCAGTATGTTGCTTCTCTCACCCTAGCATTTGGGACCTTTTCTGCACATATTTTCACAAGAGGAAAGTGCGTTTGTTTATCATCTGCCCAGGCACGATGACTACAGTCACGTCTAGCTGTATCTGACACGAGACAGAGAACTTGTTTTCTCTTGCCATCAGCTGGAAGCTTTCCTAGCAATCCCTGATTCAAGTTCAGAGCTCCGCCAGTCCCCAGCTGGCTTCGTTCCCTTTAACCCACACCTGAAGTGAATGCTGAACAGAAAGTGATACACAAATGATTATGACAGTGCTGGTATCACTAACATCCCTGGAGGGGACTGGTTATTCTGAGTTGTGATCAGTGTGTGTAGGTGCAGGGGGTGTGGGAGGTGTGGTTGTGAAGGGTGAGTGCTACTTTCTCGTCTTATTTATCTTAGTTATGATGAATCATTTTTATGACTTGTACCTACTGTATTGTCTCAGCAAAGTGATTAATTCATACTGGCAACAAAAGCCAGGGATTGGGTACCATGAAACAACACAGTGCCCTATTTCTTTTATGGCCCTGACACTCAAACTGCTGTTTTGTCTTAGGTCTCTTATGTCTGTATACAAAATGGGTAGAACTTTCAGGCCCAATGAAGTCCAGTGCTCGCACCAAAGCCATTCATTTCTCTGGTGAGCAGATTTTTCTTAACTCTAGGCCATAAGGTCAAATTCTAAAGGCAGTCAACTTAGAGCTCTATCACTGCTACCGATTCCTCTCTTCTTTCCTCAAAGCATAGAATCATTCTCAATAAGCTATACCAAGATTATTGCCTGTACTATGATCCAGGGCGGTAATCAAGTTTAGTCATAATGGCACTTTTGGCTCTCTACAGCAAACAAGCCATCAGTTAACCAGATGTCGCAGCAAGAAACTGAATGAAAAACATCTGATGGAGATGGGGGTGGGGTTCAAGCACTATGTACAGTTGATCCAGTCGCTGAAGCATGATTATGCAGTTTTAAGAACTTACGCCAACACCGCGGGCAGCATTCTCCATCAGGAACTGTGGCATTGGAGCAGGGCATGATTGGGCAGGACACTTTTTTGCAGATGGTAACTGAGTTCTGCAGGGCAAGAGTGAGGGAGAAATGGTTTACTAGGCATATTGCAAGCCGAAGTTTACATATTGAAACATTTCCATTACAGGTTGAAACGTGGTCAGGGCTGTAAATGCTCTAGTAGAATGATTTTAATAGAAGATCTGCCTCTGTCATGTTGGCAGCCACCAGTACCGTAGAGACAGTTCTGGTGCTAGTTACTTGTCACTCCACCCCTTGGAGAGAGCTTTCTTAGTTGCCACTTAGTCACTTTCTCATGCACAGGACAGCGTGAAGAGTTTCTCCAGCGGGAACCACTGAATGTCATGGGTCAGATCTATTACTCTGCATCTAAAAATCAAACTCATGAAACTCAGCCAGGACTTTAAAAGTATTAAATTATATCTTTATGGGGAAAAGAAGATCAATGAGCATCGTATTTTCTCATGTATAGATCTGGCTTTATATTATATTAGACAAGAATGGGAATTTAGTAAATTTGACTCCCAAATCCAGCAATCCGTGATTTGTATTTCAGCTTGACTTTGCTCAATGAGCCAGGTAAACCCCCTTCACTCCCCTGCCCCTGGCGTTGCAGGGTGGGCGGGGGGATCCAGAAGGACATACACACTGCAGGCAGTGCCATCTGAGCTAAGTGGACAGTTCTGTCCTAACATGTTGGGCTAAGTGATTTGAACAGCAATCAGTACTGTATTAAAAGAATGTCTGTGTCATAGCTGAATAGGAATTAGGGTTGGGGGGAAGAACGTTCAACTAGGTTTTACTTAACTGACATTCAACACTTAGCCCTTGAACTAAAGCAGGTAAGTTACTGAGATGTTTAAGTAGATATGTTCTTTTAGATACTTAGCCTGGGGTATCATTAAGACTTTGAAAAACTCTTGGGCATTTAAAGATTTTATAGATGTCATAACTACATCAAGAAAAAGACACCACTTGGGTTATCAGGCCATGGAACATAAAAAGGGCCTGTGTGGCTATCTGGATCTTCCCCCAGAGACTGTGGCTTCAGATGCACCATCTATTCGTATTTCAGTCTCTCGAGCCCTTTACCTGGCAGCGACACTCAGTGCAGCTGTCCACCGTCCACTCCTCGCTATTCCTGTACTGGACTCCGTTGTGGTAGCAGAGCGGGGGCCTCCTCAGCTCATTGACCAGCTCTTTGTTCTCTTCAGTCTAAAAGGGGGAGAAAGGTCATTAGCGTCCAGCCTCACTTTCAGTCGCTCAGCATCACCGGTGGTACATGTTCGAGGGCTCGTGCTAGTGGGCGGGGGGGCGGAGGCCACTGACCACTTTGCGGATGCTGTCCTGCAGCGTGGTCACGATGGTGCGCAGGCCCCTGAGCTCCAGGACCATGTTGGATAGCTCGTCACAGGAGATGCCGCACATGGCTTGCAGATCCTTTGTCTTGTGGCCAATGTAGTTGGTGCGGATGGCAGGGCTGGAACCATTCACCACATTGTTGTCAAGGGTGAGAAGGACACTGGTAGCTGCCAGGGAACAGAGGAACACAATGGGGAAACTTATAGAGGATCTCCAAGCAGATCTCACCTGCCAGTCCCCAGGGTTCCTAGCCGTAAAAGACGTTTCATTTTGGGTGAGGGATGCAGGAGGACGGGATGCGTGTGTGTGCTGTTGGAGGTCACCTTTATATACCTCTTAACTATGTTCCCCCGGGGTAATTTATGCACAACCACCATTGCATACGTTTCTCAACTTGTTTTGGGTGGAATTGCCCCAGTTTCCCTGTATGCTGTAAAAATAGAAGGATACTTACAGCTGGAGCAGCCTTTGTTCCTGAGGATGTCTTCTGGTGTGGTTCCAAAGACAAATCTCACATTCTGCAGCACGCCCTGTGGGCAGAGGACACACATTATTTGTAGACCCTTGGTGCGGGAGGGGGGGCAGGGGTCAGTGGGTAGGGGAGACTGTTTATGCTGGGAAAAGCACACAATAGATGTTCTAGAAGTTCCGAAGAACTCCCTTTTAAGTTCACCAAGTCAAAATAACACACCAACGTGAACTGCCAAACAACTTCAAAAATCTTAACTGTGTCTTGTGCCAAGTCTTCAGTGTTGTACAAAGAATTCAGTTATCAGCCTACTTGGAGACACAGGAAATGGAATCTGATACTGAGACCGGAGGATATAATGACACTCTCCAGTGTCAAAGAGTTAAATGTGGGAGTTTCAAAGCCACAGATACAAAGATCTAGACGTTTAAGCATGGAAGAAGCGGCAGCAGCAAATAGCCACTATTTTAATCTTTTCTTTGAGACCGGTTACATCCCCTTGAGGAATCAAATAGCAAAGTGGTATTTATTCTGCTCATAAAAGTACCCACTTCAAGCAGTATTGTAATTGCTGGAACACATTTGAAATAAGTTATTTCCTTGAGAAGAGCATAAGGAGTATTTAAGGTTTTGAACAGGCTGTTATAGGAAAAGCATTTCTTGTTTCCTTTAGTGGTTTTCAAAATCTGGTCCCCAGAACACCAGTGCCAACCTCACCCTGGAACTGGTTAGAAATGCAAATTATCAGGCCCCATCCCAGACCTACTGAATCTGAAACTCTGGGGGTGGGGTGCAGCAGTACCCATTGTAGCAAGTCCTCCGGGTGACTCTGATGCTCCCTGAAGTGTGAGAACCGCTGCTTTAATACACAGGCAGGATTTCCTGTCCTAGAACCCCTGCCTCTCCTGTGATTGCCCTCCTGGCAGATCAGCTGCCTCTCGGTAGACCCCATGGACCAGGAATTGAAGAGGCCTTACCTGGAAATTGTCATTGACACCTCCTTTGGCGATGCGGAGCCTGGCGGTACTCGCCAGGTCCCTGGTGAAGATGCCTTGGATGGGAGCGTCCAGCTCAGCATTCTCCATCTTCTCACAGTCGATGTACAGCTGGGCCCTGTCCTCCTGCACAAACAGGGTGATGCTCTTCCACTGGCCGGTCGCCAGGAGTGCTTCTTCCACCGACACCACATGCTGCTTCCCCTGCACGGTCAGGCTCAGGTCCAGGGTGCCCGCCTTGCCATTGGAGACCACGCTGAAGACCTGGCCGGAGTGGTCTTTCCGCTCCACGGCCAGCAGCGTGCCCCGGGTCCTCTTCATTTGCCTCAGGGAGGCCAGGAGGAGGAAACCTTTCTCCGCCCGCACAGCATCCACTAGGTCTTGGAACTTGTCGTCAGGCACGGGGGGGATCAGGTTGGCGTCCTCGATGCGGAAAGCTGGGCTGGAAGGGTCAGGACCCTTCACCAGTCGGCGCCCGGAACCCTTGCGGGCAGCCCCCGTGAGTTCAAAGATGTCAAACACGCTGTTGTCTCCCCCAGACTCTATTAGACAAGAGCAGGACACACGGTGAGCTCCCTGGGCTGGGCCTGGGGTGGGGCTCAGCTCTGGGGTGTGGGGCAGAGGGACAGGGTGAAAGCTCCTGGCAGCCACCGAAAGAGCTGAATGAACACCAGGGTCACAGGGAACCTGCATCCCGACGTTCGGTCAGGGCTCAGGGGAGAAGCCCTGGGTGAGGAGTGCATGGGAGGGAGGCACACCTGGGGTAACCGGACCTCTTCCTCTTCCCTCCCCCCTCAAAAGGTATTATACAGACTCACCTGGAATGCGGTTGGAGCCGCACACATGCCACAGGAACAGGACACTGAGTCCCCAGGCCAGCCCCATGGTGGAGCTGTTTGTGCCCAGCAGGGAGCCTGCAGCAAGAAGCACAGAACCCAGGGTCAGAGGCAGCCAAGCAGGGCGGGTGGGCAAAACCTGGCTGGGCTTGGGGCCGGGTTCCTGGGGATCCCCCTTTGGCTCCACGTTTGCGGGAATGAGGGGCAACAGTACTTACTTTGGAGAGGGCAGCAGGAAGAAAACGAGAGAGTTGAGGGGAGGAGATTGGGGGGCAAGACCAGCAATCGGGGGGCGGGGTGCTTTTCCTTAAGAAGTTGAGGGTAAACCGCAGCATCAGGAGATATAGTTTGGGGGCCCGGGGAGGGCACGGGGGGAGTCTAAACTCTTTTCCAGAGGACTGATAGAAAGGTTTAGGGAAGACGAGGAGAAGAAAATCTTGGGGTGTCCTGGCGAGTTGGTTTGTGAACCCCAGAGCTGGAGAGGATGGCCCTGGAGCCCTTCCATGAGAAGAGTCCCCCGGCGGCTGGGAGGGACAGGATGGGGAAGGCGAAAAGTATGAGATCCGAGGTCCCTGAGACGCTGAAGCCTGGGAGCTCCAGGTGGATGGCCAGGGCAGCACTGGTCCTCGGCGGCCGCCCAGGGACTCCTTACCTGTGTGGACACGGGTGCAGCGGCCGGGGCCGGCGACGAAGGCGCAGCGACGGGACCGAGCGCTGGAGAAGCGCGGGCAGAGCGGTACGCCCGGAGGCTGAGGGATCGGAGGCTGCGCGGGGAGTTCGCTGTGGCAAGCCCTGGGCAGCCGGCCGGAGTGCACTGGCTGGCAAGGCGGCGGAGCCGCTCTCTTTTAAAGAGGCGCTCACATTCCTGGGGTTTCCTCTGGCCAATGGGAGGCCGCCGGGCAGGAAGCGGGAGGGGGGGCCAGTCTGGGTTCCTCTCTCCGCCCCCCGCTGCCTGGCGCACAACTTTCCAGCTAGAAGGGGAAGGGGGGCGGCGGGGGTCGGGCCGAGGAGCACTAGAACTTCTCAGAAAATTAGGTGCCCGCCCACGCGGCCTTGGCGCTCATGGGCTCAGCACTTTGGCTCTGGCGCCGCGCGGCCCCGTGCGCCCTGTGCGCATCCCGAGCTCACGGGGCTCTGGACACCCACCCAAGACCCTTAGGGGTGCTTTCAGGCAAACCAGTTCCCTTGAATGCCTGTGCGACGGCCGAAGGGTGGACACGAGCCCGTTTGTACGGGGAAAAATGAGCACGACGGGGTAAATAGGACCATGAGGAAATCAGTTGTTGAAGGAGTTCCCTCTTGGGTACTTGTTGACCCTCGTCCATCCATCCAGGTGGGGTGGGGACCATGGGGCCCACTTGGCGCCGCGCTCCTGCCCTCGCCCCACGCCTGTCCTCCGCCTGACCCCGCCCCGCGAGGGACGTGAGTACGGTGTCGCGCCGGCCAGCAGGGCGGCTACGGGGCTCGGCTTCCCACGGCGCGTCAGGGCATCCTTTCTGCAGCTGCCGGTCCCGGAGTCCCCGGGCAAGTCCCTTCTCCCAATTGCCGCGGTGCTTCCACGGCTGGCCGCTTGGGGGCGATATGCGAATTGTGATCAAGGGGACGCGAGCTGACAGCTTCTTTCTAGTCAGGAATGAGAAGGAAACTTACTCTTATCCACTTCCCTCAAGCCAACATTGAAATTGTGTCTTGAAAAACAGTTTTTGTGCCCACTCGTGCTTCTTAACGTGACTCCTTTGGAGGTTGGAGGATTTGCAGCACCATCTGGCTCCAGGGTCTCAAACTATTTACAGAACAGACCCGTAGAGTAATAAATTACCCTCTGCTTATCATTTTATTTCCTTTTTTTCCCCTCTTTTTCTTCCAAAACGTTCTTTTCATTTTTCGGCTCCCGAAACCGAGGTGTGGGTTACATTTCTGTGGGTGCACCAATTGCCATGAGCGCTGCCGCTTAATATGTCTGTCATTGGAAGTCTGGTGTCCAAGCCACCGTCCCAAGCCAGCATGACTCCAGCTGCCTGGAATTCCATTCATCACCTCCGGCTGGGACGCCAGCAGCTACACTTCCCCTGCTGTGATCCCGCACCATCAGACTGGCCCTGGGACCCAGGGAGCAGGTAGTAGCTTCACCAAATAAGGATCTCAGCCACTGGCCAGGGAATGCCCTGGGGTTCACTTCCCTCCTTAGCATTTACATGTGGCCGGACTCCTGACTGCTGGAAACACCAGCAAGTTTACATTCATCCAACAGCAATTTCACTTTTCTTGTGTGACAAGGGGCATGTGGGTGACGGAGTGTGTTCTAGTTACTCAGTACTCAGCAAGCACCTCTAGAAGATAAGTATGTTCCTGAGACAGTTGTTTGTTTGTTGCTTATGTAATAACTGAACCTGACAGATTTCACAGGCTGGGAGACAGAAATAAAAGTCTCTGTTGCATGATTAGTCAAATCAGATTCCTGTCGTGAAAGTCACAGGTAATGATTCATCCAAACAGATCTGAAGATTCCAGAGTCAGCAGCCATACACAGCCCTCCCCTTCCTTCACCTTCCCTAGTATCCTGTCTGCTCCTTGAAAGGTGACTTTTTTTTTTTTTTTTCTTCACTTGCTACTAATAATACCCTAATAAACTTAGGGACGGTTTTCAGAGGATGGCCAGCTGATGGCTCCCTGCTCCTTTGGCTCATTTGCTAATTTTATACAGATGAGCAGAGGGCTCGAGGGCCACAAGTGGCCCACAAAAGCAGGATACATCTCTCCTTTTATAAAAAGATCATCTCCTTGAGGCTTAGCCGCAAGGACAGAGCAGAAGCTCACTGGAATGCCCCTTCAGGCTAGCCACTTCCGGGACTGAAGGACTGTAGGAATCCCTCTGGAGTTTTCTTGGAACTTGGCTTCTTTCAACAAAACAAGGAGAAGAAATCTATAACCTTTTATATGCCTTACAAATGGGAAGGTGACCTGTACGGTGGCAGGGAAGAGCTTTCATGTCAGAGAAAGCTGACAGAGGTATAAGAGTTACTTGTCTCAGACACAAAGGCCTTGCAAGCCCAAGCCATGGTACTCCAGTTTTTCTGGTGGAAAGGAAGGATCACAGTGGGAGGGGTGTCTGGGTCACTGATAGGAACTCACCCACAATCCTGCTGGTCATCGTGTGCTGAAAATATTCCCCAGAAACCTAACAAATTTCGGGATGCTTTAGGAGAGAAGCAGGATGGGAAAAGGGGAAAGAAAACCTATACCTTTAATGCGGGGGATATCGTCCCTCTGGTGTGTGTGTATCCTTGACCAGCAAGTGCTGGGATTTCAGGCCAATAATCTGACATGGGTCCAAAGGATGGCCTTCCAGGGAGAGGGTCTGGTTCTCTCTTTGCTAAGTTGCCATCCTTGAGGATTAAGTATTTAAAATAAAATTGTAAGGTATATGGCATTTTGCTATATAGGATTTCCTTTATCCAGATTCCCCCTAATTGCATGTGAGATTGACCTAAAAACACTGTCAGTACATAGGAAGAAAGGACAGTCAGTAATAGCTAGTTTAAAAATTGCATGTGATTAAGGAGAGCAAGATACTTGAGAAAAAAAATTTTTATCTAGCAAAAAGAAGCAAGGTGGGCTTGTATTTTGTGTAGGAATTTTTTTTTTAATGCTGGAAATGTTCAGCATTTTTCTTAGTAATTTCCTAGAAGTGAACAGTAACCAAGTATTGTTGTATTCTACAATAGACCAAAATCACATCATCTCTAAAATGAAGACAGCAGAAATTCATTCCCTCTGAATATTTTTCCTATATCACGGTTCAAAGTTGTTTTACTTCAGCTGCCTCGATGGTCAAAGCCAGAGGGAAGTTACCAACAGGTTTTTCTTATCCTTCAATCAAACACCAACTCAAGCTCCCCCCTCCTTCACGAGATGTTCTCCAGCGGCTTTCTTCTTTCTGTGATATTTGGAAATGTGCATTCTCTCTACCACATTACTCATCACCCTCCCTTCTTTATTATTTAGTTTTTCAAAATCACTTTGATTTTCTTACGTGTATGGACTAGAATGTAAATATCCAAAGGTTTGGGCTTGGGAAAAGCTCTAATATTTGAATTTCCAAATTCCTTTATACTCAAGTCAATGTATGGCCCAGAAAGACTGAGCGCTCACCAGCTACCTGACTCTCCAGCATTTCCTGCAGTTATTCCTGAGCTCCTGGGGTGATGGACCCCTAAACATTGTACCCTTCCCCCACAGAATTGAAGCAAGACCCTTGGAGAATCCATCTCAGTGGGAAAGGGGTAGGACTATTGCTTTAAGGGTAATTATGTTCCCCGCCACCATCTCCCCTTCCCAGCCAGTGATTGATTTGGGAATTAGCATGAGACCCAGTTCTGGCTAATGAGAGTTTTGCTGAAGCCTTCTGGAACCAGTTCGTCCTCTGAAGAAAGAGCCATGTGAAATCAGGTTTTCTCCATCTCCATTTGGACGTGAACGAGAATGCTAATAAACGCTGTTGGGTGCTGTTGGCTACTGGGGGACAATGTGAGACCAGCGCTAGAGAAGGAAGGGCAGAGACGTGCACAGAACCTGTAAGTCAGAGCACATTTTTGAGTTGCTTAATCTGCCAACCTTAAAGGCCGTGTACCTCCAAGTTTCTCTGGATATGTGCTTATTAGTTAAGCCAGTTTGTTGTTTTTCGTTACTTGGAGCCACAAACGTCATAAGTTACGCAGCTTTTAAATTCCCTCTGCTTGGTCTTTTCACACACATTTTGCTTGAACCACTTCTGAATCTTTTAGGGTAAGAGAAATAAGAACAGGTCATAGGATAAAAATGTTTTAAAGACTCTTCACGTATATTATTAAGGTGCTTTCCAGAAAAGCTGCAGTGTTCTCTCTCTTCCTGTCCCTTTGCCAGCGGCCAATCTAGTCCCAAACATGACTCACGGCTGACTGGAGAGAGACAGTGTTACTTCTGATGTTGTTGTGTCTTTGCATCCCTTCTCTGGGGAACTGTGAGGTATAGTCCAGTGGGTTCACAAGGAAAGAGTATCCAGAATAAACTTATCTGGAATGAAGGAGTCGGGAAATTGATCTGCTGGGAAATTGAGGCTATGGGGCAAAAAGAAGACGGACAGAGGAGTTGGTGAGGTTTTGACCTGGTTCGAGAGATGGAAGTGGGGAAGTTCAGAAAGAAAGGAAAGTGAGGACACAGAGGACAGCCTCTTAATGTGTAATAGTGAGAAACCTCCAATGCCGTCTTTGATAAGAGGCCTGTTAGTGCTCTGGGTGAGGGTTGCAGGGTTACCCGGGGTGGAGATGGAAAGCCCTGTGTTTGAGAGCAGCCTCTCTGACTCCCCTTTCATACTCTTCTCTCTATTCAACTTTTTTCCAGCTTTGTTGAGGTATAATTGACAAAATTGTAAAATATTTAAAGTAGACTACATGATGATACGAGATACATGTACATTGTGAAAGGATTCCCTTCGTTGAGTTAATGAACACATCCCTCACCTCACATAGCTACCTTTTTCGTGTGTGTGTGAGAACACTTAAGTTCTACTCTCTTAGCAAATTTTAATTACACAATAGGGTGCTATCAACTCTAGTCACCATGTTATCCATTAGATCCTCAGACTTTATTCTCCATTCAACTTTTACGCATTATCATCTTGATGCTCTTCTGGGGTATCAGTAAATATGAGCTGGTCTGGGTTTCATTGTGGAAACTTTTTCTTTTCAGTGTTTGTCACCCTGCAAGAAGACCAGGCATCCGAAGGCAGACTTGCAAATAAGGGGGCGGGGGTGGGCTGGGAAAGCATAATCATCTCTGGGATTTGATTTAATGAGGCCAAAGCATGCCTCCTGCCTCCCAGTTTCTTCACTTTCCATCACGGTTTGAAATTCCTCTGGAACTAAAACCATGGAATTTTTCAAGCTAGCGACAGCCATCTGGTCTGACCACACAGTTAGCAGATGAAGAGCCTGGTTCAAAGAGGTGAAGTGATTTGAGCGTGTTGGTGGGGTAGTCCAGGGAACAACTCAGGTGCCCATACCTCCAGCTCAAAGCCTTGCTCTTTATGTGGTTCCGCTCTTCGAGATTCATTTCATATGGTTTCAAAAATGTTTCAGTATTAAAATCAGCAGAAATGCTTTCCAGTTTGCCAGTTAACAACAAGGTACGTGCCCAAGATAGGGAGGCAGAGAGAGGTAGGAGAATCAGGAGGGCTAGGGAAGAGGGAGGAAGGAAAGACAGAGCAGAAGAGATCGAACACAGCTTGTTAACCAAAGGCCCACCTGCACTACGCATTCCCTCCTCTCCCCCTCAAGCAGAGTCCCAACCCTCCCAACCCTGGACCTCTCTTCCGAGTTTACTGAGCTGTTTATTGCTGCTCCCGGGAGGGTGCTACCCTCTGGCTAGAGGTCGGGATTGTCAGTTGCTTTAGAAACGCGCCATCACTTCAGATTTATCCAGCCTAGGACACGATGGAGAATCGCTTTGATTCTTAAGCAAGTTTTATAGAACTTGAAGCAATCTGGCCTTATGGCATTTCTAGGAATTGTGAAATAATCCTTTGGCCCAGTACCAACCAAATCTTTTGTAGAGTGAGATGTTTAGTTGTTCTGCCCACAAGTGAAAGAGGGAGCACCTGGGTTATGTATAGGAGCCATAGAGGTGGATAAAGATGAAAAAAAAGTACAGATAAATTAGCTTGCAGAAGAGTAGAATGCACTTTAATTCTGTACCTTTTTTGGTACTGAAATTGGAAAGGTGTTGATCTTACTATTTTCACAAAGGATGTGGAGCCATTCCAATATCTTTGGAAATAATGAAGGATTTCCTAAAAGTGAGGATGATAACACACTGGAATGTTCCTGAGATAGGTTGTGAAATGTTTTCTGGATGCCTTTACCAAGGGTATGGATTTGGTAGTTAATCTGGACTTGAGTGACCTCCAGAGGCCCTGTCACTAAGGAAGTCTATGAGTCTGCAAGGCTGTGAAACAATGGAGTTTCCAGGACTTCTATGAGGGAGTTGGCTTCTGATGCTAATGAAACACATTCCTCCTAAAGAATTGAACTTTTCTGAGATTCCACGTGCTACTTTACCCCACCCACTTATAAATTATAATTTTTCAAATTTTCTGAACAGTCTTCCCATGTGCAGTCCAGATTAAGTGGTATTTCCAAGTTTTCTGTTATTTTTATTTTTTTTCCTGGAAGAAAATTACAAGCGTCAGGTAAGACGGGAACACATAAATAAAACCCCAACTGTTGTGCGAAGAATTTTGAAGATTGAATATGACGTGGAGATTGGCGTCCAATTTCAGTCTGGGTGAAAGACTCACATGCTACTGGGAAATATGGCCGGCAACCAAATGGCTGGGTTACCAGGAATTTGTTTTAAGTGATATCGATCTCTTGGGAGGTTGTTTTTTCCCCTTATCCCCTTTTTAATAGTGAGATCACGACAGCTTGCATTTTGCAGAACTGAGCCAAGGGAATTGTCACTCTTTCTAATTTAAGAGGATGAGAAAAAGCTTTTAATTTTATTATGACACCAAAGGTAAACACTGCTGCTTCTCAGGGAAGAGGTGTACAGGGAGGAAAACTTTTCTTTCTCTTTCTCTCCTGCCTCCTTTCTTCTCTATCTGTTTTCTTCCCCTTCCATTTTCCTCTTTTGTTTTATCTCCTCCTCCTTTTCCCCTCCTCTTCCTCTTCCTCCACTTCCTTATTCTTTCTTCCTTCCCCTTGTCCTTCAGGCTTTAGTGAGAATGAACTGCAGTAATGCATGGAAAGCACTTAGCTCATCGCTATTCAATGACCTGGAGTCTACTTGCTTGAGTTCCAAATCTTAACTTATCTCAGAACTCTAACCACTCCCTCTACCCCTCGTTGTCCCAAGACTTGAAGGCACAGGGCACCTGTGTGACTTCACCCTTCCTGATTCCCTTGTCGGTCTGTCTGTCCTTCCCTAAGATGTGGTGCTGGGTGTCTTGAGCCTCATGGCCTAGTTGAGCCTGGTAGGTTCGGTGGATTCCATGGGGGGCAGGGCGTGGGAGGAGGGCAGAGATGTTTTTAACAGCAAGTTAATGGAGCTTAAGTTTCAGGGTTCCTCATGTGCCTGGGCTCCTTCCAAGGCCATAGAGGGGCCCTAGTGATGTGTTCATGTGGTCATGTGCTTGGTCATATGCATTTATAAAAATGAGATAGTTTAACTGCAACTGGTTAAGTCCACTGACTTTTCCATTCTACCTTGCTTCATTCACACTCCCCCTCATGTTGGAGAATTAGACTTCAGGCATTTTTTTTTTTAGATCTAAGGGGACATAGAGCAAGGATCTGTTTATATGGTTTGCAGTCCCTTCTACATATAGTGAAGTAATGACTAGCTGTGCTTGCCTTGGGATGGCTTCCGTGAGTATTCCTATTGCCCACCTGGTGTCTAACAGGAGGGTGTAGGGTTAGAGGTAGTATCATGACATACGTGCCCTGTAGTGTCTGATGCTGGATGCATGTGTGTCATGGAGGAGAAAGAAAGTTTGAAATATATGGAGCCAGAGGTTGTCTGTGGAAAAGTATTATAGGAATGTGTAATACAAACTTTTTTGGATTTTCTTATGTTTGTGCCATTTGTTACTCTAAGTATTTTCTAGTTTGTTGTGACTTTTCTCATTTTAAATAAGCATTCATTTTAACCTGATTTTGAATTTGTAATTTTATATTATTTTAATTAAATAAGACTCTTTAAACTGTGTACTTTTCAGACCCACCTAACTTGAGTCCTCCCTGGTGGAGGGGCATAAGAAGGAGACTGGATGGGGAGAAAACATGGGGAACACCACCCTGGGCAGTACCTGGCCAGTGTATGAAAGATGCTCAGGGCTGGGTGCACAGGTGCCCGTGTTTTGGTGCCTGTGCCCATGTGTAGGTGTGGTAGGCACTGATCAGTGCGTGATATCAGGACCACTGTAGACACTGACGCTTCTCCACATAGCGGAGAATAAGTTACGCCAGAGGGGAAAAGTAAAGTGTAATTTGGCTGTGCTAATTCTTACAGTAATCTATATGAATCGCTTACCACTGATACGTAATTACTGTAGAGCAGAATAATAATTACGTACACCAATTCACATTTTGGTGTAACTTGTTTATTTGATCGCAACCTCACATATTCTCTACAGGCGATAATCTTGCAAAGTTTGAAGACTAAGCTCCAACAGCTAAAGCTTTCACTGCGCCAAGATTTCAGTAGCTCAAATCATGGTGCCTTCAGTGTGTCTGTGTGTCAACATCCTGTTCTGAAATGTTCCCCACTACTAAACAGAAGTAGACCCTACATCTTTAGTGGTTAGAGTTGCCTTTAGGCCAATTACCTCCCTTTTGGCAATTTGGAAGATGGGTCGGGTTACTTATACCCTGTGGGATAGGTCATTGTTTGTCTTTTACCATGTGCCAATTTTGTTTTTTCTGTTTATAAATGTAAACTGCCCTTAGTGTAGTCTTTATTATTTAAATGACCACAATGAGTGCTTTCTTTTTATGTTTTCCCTTAAATGCACACTCTGCAAATTTCATAATCTATGTATTGAATATTATGTGTCATTTATTAAGTGCCTACTGTGTGCCAAAGACCTTCCATGTAGCCACCAGACCCGTGAGGGAGGGGAACCCACAGACCCACAACACTGACATTGAGCGATGGGCTGTGAGGGGTCATCATGGATGCATGGGAGTGAGAAGGGGCCTAGCCTGACCTGGTTGTGTGCGTGGGGTTGAGGTTGGAGAGGTCACAGAAGGTTTTCTTGAAGAGGTGGTGTCTGAGCTGAGTCCTGGAAGACTGTTCACAAAGGCTTGAAACTTTGGATACAGAAGAAAGACCAATTAATGTGTTCACATTCGCAGCCACCATTTTTGCTTCCACTAAGCTCCTTTAGAATCTGGGCAGGAGGCTCTGACCAAGGGCTCCGGAGAGGAACATCTGTGTTTTTGATTCTCCCTGGTGTATTTTGGAAGAACAGTTCTTTCAACTCCTTCTTGGCTTCTCTTGCCTTCTGTGTTAGATAATACTGCAGAGCCAGGAAAGCAATTAACCAAAGCCAGTAATTAACTTTCTCCTTGCATGGGCATAATGAATTGAGGTTTCTTGGCTGATGAAATTTACTGGGGATTGTTCTGCTTGATATCTTCTTTGCTGGCAGTTTTGCCAGCAACATAGATGCCGCATTTCCTGAGCTTTAATTAGTCCAAAATCTCAGCAGCTCAAATCATGGTACCTTCAATTTGTATGTGTATCAACATCCTGCTCTTAAATGCTCCAGGCTCCTTCCTGTATATTCCTCTTAGCACAGAGCCTTGAACCTGATACACAGTCAACTTTTGAGAATGAAAGAGGATGAATGAATGAATGCACATCCAGGATAAGCTTTATTATCAACAGGAGTGAGTCTCAAAAAATTAATAAAACTCTACAAAGACTGATTAGGAAAAATATGAGAAGGCACAAATTACGAATGTCAATTCAAAATATTTTCTCATTTTCCTTGAACTTTCCTCTTTGACTCATGGTTCATTTAGTAATGTGTACACCAAAAAAAAAAAAAAAAAAAAGGTGAATTTTTCTGTAAATAAAAAAAAAAAGAAATGCTATAGGAATTTTCATGTTGCCTAGAAGACCTTTCCCAGCCAGAAATTAGATAATAAGCTCTATTTTCTTTCATTTTTACAATATCTTCATTTAAATAAATATATTAATTTAAAATACATTTAAAAAAACAAATAAAAAAAACAAGAGTAAGTCTCAGAGCACGGGGTAATGTGGGAAATAGTTAAATTATTTCCTTATTTTTCTGGATCTGCTTAATTATGCTAACATATCCCCCCTCCCCCCACAAAAACAATACACACTCACAAAAACACTATAAATTCCAAAAAGAGGAGACTCGGGAAATAGTTTTCAGTCTATTTTTAAGCTCACAGGGGTTTAAAGACTAATTTTTTGTGAAAATGCATCTAATTCAGAAAACATGCTTTGTTGTGGTCCAAGAAAAACGTGTTTTCTTTGAACGGTTTAGGTTTAGAACACACACCCAAAACTCAGAAAAAATACCCCCTCCAACCACAGTTATGGCTGAATGGGCAAATACAGAGGAGTGAAGGACCCCAGATGACATCCATAAAAGATAGCAGTGCTTCCCTTGACTAGCCTGGCCTGGTTAAGGAAGACACGTGGGCCAGGTTCAGGCACCAGGATCTTGTTCCCCTCTTGGCCCCCCAGCCAGGGAAGTTTCCATGGCAACCTAATTGGATGCTGACCTAAAGCCTCACTGAGTTGTTTTCTGGTACAGAGACAGAACAGAGCAAGGCATACCCATGACCCTGTAATGAATCACTGCTGAGGCTAGGGGGTCCCTGCCAAGGTGAAGGGGTGCACAGGTAACACACCTTGGCTCTGGTGTGTCTCTAGTAAAGACCCAGCTGTGTTTCCTTTTCTCCATGTCTCCCTCCATCACTTTGGATTATGGGTCTAAAGTAAAATAGAAAATTGTTCTCTCCTAAGTTACAGCCCCAGCAACTAGGAACACCTACTGTATTCATCTTCCAGGCTCACACAGATAGGTTTAGAGATTAGATCCAAATAAAAGAGGATCCTTAGGCTGAGAATTATGCAATGAGTTACAAGAGTTACTTTAAAACATCCTTTTGGCAGTAGGGATGAAAGCAGGTGTGGCCTTGAGTGATTTTTTCTCTCTGGGGCTCTGTTTCTTCATCTGCATTAGATAATTGCTACAGTTCCTTCTAGTTCTGACATGATATCATTCTCTAATTCTTCCCCTTCCTGCTTTAGGTCTAATATGCCCAAATGTAGACAGATCAGCTGATCAACCTGTGATTTAGTTGTGTGAGAGGAGATAGCTATACTACATATGTTTTCTAAAAATACTATGTGCTATATACACTATGCTATATAAGATTTCTGGAAATCCAAGGTTTGGTAACACAGTATCAGTCAGATGACTTGACTGCAAGGAAACAGACTCTGGCTAGTTTAAGCAGAAAGGGATTTATTACAAGAATGATCTGTAAGGTAACTCACAGAATTTGAAATAATGAAATATGGCCAAACCCTACCCAAGGTTGCTCTGATAAGGACACTGCTCAGTTTATGGATTGCTGGAGCATTTGTTTTAGCCTCCTAAATATTGCCAAATAGCTACCCCTTGAGTGTAGATTTTCTACTGAGGTGATCGACTGCTCCTAACGTTGAAGCTGGCGTACGCACATCACACCATGCATGCTGAGATATGGAAAGGAAAACAGATACTGCCAAAAAAGAGCCCTATTATGACTCCCCACCTCCCAGTATAAAAGACAAAAACTCACTTCACCAGCCGCCCTTGCTACTAGTAGGCTGTCGATTGGGTTCCCTTGCACCTGACTAAACTATGAAGTTAGTGATACAAAGAAACAGGTAAAACTTTATTAATAAGCATAATAGAAATCAGATGGGTTTTTAATATGAAAATAATGACATGAATTAGCAAGATAAATATAGGATACTATTAGGATATTAGTAAGGACTGAATTGTGTTCCCCCCAAATTCACATGTTGAACTCTAACCCTAGAAACTCAGAATGTGGCTGTATTTCGAGATAGGGCCTTAAAGAGATAATTAAGTTAAAATGAGGCCATGAGGATGAGCCCTAATCCAATATGACTGGTGTCCTTATAAGAAGAGAAAATTTAGAAGCACAGCAAGAGACCAAGGATGTGCATGCACAGAGGAGAGACCATGTGAGGAGGATGCAGTGAGGAGGTGGCCGTCTGCATGCCGAGGAGAGAGGCCTCAGGAGAAACCAACCCTGCTGACACCCTGACCTTGGACTTCCAGTCTGCAGAACTGGGAGAAATAAATTTCTGTTGCTTAAGCTTCCCAGTTGGTGCTAATTTTTCAGTGGTAGTCCTAGCTTGGATTACCCAAATTTTCTTAAATGAGTAAGATTTGAAAGTAAACTATGGCCTCTTAGGGATTACTTGCATTTATAATTAAAATACTAGCTATGCTATGTATGATTATGAACCTAAATCTGGAAAGCAATCACCAGTAAATCACAGTAACATTTAATTTAGACTCTCAAAGGGGAAGGGAAGAAGTAAGTAAAAGCCCTAATAATTTATAAATTAAAAATTTTTGACCTTTGCATGGATTCTAATATTATTGGAAGGTGAGCATTATTGGATTAGAGAGTCTATTTGAAAATCATCTAGTTAGTTAGTACAACTAACTTGAGTCACTTCTGTCCCCTCCAAAAACCCAAGATACATTAAAAAAAGCTATCATCAACAGTGAAAATCTATTCATGTATACTTGTGGGTGTGTGTATGGGTGTGTGTGCTTTAGACTGACATGTTAGTTTGTTAGTGCTGTCCACCCATACTTCCAAGTTGTTTTCCTTTTAGGCAAATGTAGGATAGAATTTTTTTGTCCTTTTGAAGGCAGGCATGGTTGTATGACTTGATTTGGTCAGTAAAATGTGATTGGAAATGACGTGTGTCCCTTCTAGACAGAGGCTGTGAGAGTCAGTGCATAATTTTCCACCTTTCCTTCCCCTAGCCTGAGCAACAGTAACAGACAACATTTGATTGTGTAACCACTAGCGGAATGAGCTCTTGATTCTGGATGACACGGAACTGAGTCTCCCATGACCCACAATAAACTTGTAGTGTAAGTGAGAAATAAGCCTTCATTGTTCCAAGCTTTTAAGATTTTATGGTTGTTTTCTAAAGCCACATAACTTAGCCTATCCTAACTAATATAAATGATAACAGCAATTCCAGGTGTTGCATTGGCCATTTTCTTTAAGAGCTGGAAAAGAGTCTTATGATTAAAAAGCATAATTAGTGCAATTATAAATTTATCACAAAGAAAAACAATGTTTTATTTAGATGTAATAAAATAAGAACTAGAATAAGAATATACTATTTGGAAGTAGAGGATGAAATGATCAGTATAAATAGAAAAGATGATGTGATTGTCAGTCTAAAAACCCAAGAATATCAACTGAAAAATTATTAGAAATTCAACAAGAGGAATGTATTCAAAATAAATGTTCAGAAGTCAACATTTTTTCTTTGATATCAGCCATAGCCAATTAGAAAATTTAATGGAAAAAAATACTTTTCAAAAATGTAATACCCTGTACAAATTCCAGAAGGATCAATAAATAATTGTTTTAAAGTTTGCAAGAAACAAGTACTAGAAGGAAAATTAAGACCCTAATAAAACTGGTTACCTACAGGGAGTGGGAGTGATTGGGGTGAGGAAGGTGAGAGCAGAGGCAAGACCTCTCTGTGTATATCTGTCTCTACAGATTTGATCTTATAATCATGGAAATGCATCATCTTTTCAAAATATAAAAATTCAATAATATATCAATTTGAAGAAAACAAACATGGATATTGGATCATGTGGAGAAGAGTTTCAATACTTAAAAACAGGGAGAGGGCTTCCCTGGTGGCGCAGTGGTTGGGAGTCCGCCTGCCGATGCAGGGGACACGGGTTCGTGCCCCGGTCCGGGAGGATCCCACATGCCGCGGAGTGGCTGGGCCCGTGAGCCATGGCCTCTGAGCCTGCGCGTCCGGAGCCTGTGCTCCGCAACGGGAGAGGCCACAGCAGTGAGAGGCCCGCGTAAACAAAACAAAAACAAAACAAAAACAAACAAACAGACAAAAAACAGGGAGAAACTGAAGAGGAAAACATAGTTAGATTTGCTATATACAAATCAAAGATTCTCTGTGTTAAATGACACCATGAATTAAGTCAAAATTAAATGAAAACCATGAAAATATTTGTTATATATATATATATGACCAAGGAGATATTAATATATATTCATAATACTTTCAACTCAAAGAAAACTATGGGTACTCCCGCAGAAAAGTACACACAAAACCCAAAAGATAATTTACATATAAAATAATACAAGTGGCCATCTAATCAAAGGAAAGCAAAGATCAATCTCACTAGTGATCAAGTAAAAATTAAGATGAGACATGATTTTTGTTTTCTCAATTTGACAAGGATTAAGAAGAAGGCTAATACACGGCGTTTATGGTATTGTGATAAAATGGACAATTTTATGGTAAAAAAGTGAAAAAACAGATGACAAAAATGTTTCTATTGTCCAATTAAAAATACACTCATATATGTTTGGAATAAAAAACCTGGACATAAATATACAGAATGTTAACAGCCGTTGCAACTTGTTGGCCATGCGTAACCTATATTTTTTACTTTTTTATTTTAGTTTTCAAAATTTCCATGACAACATGTACTATTTTTATAAAGAGAAAATGTCATTTTTTAAAGAGAATGTGAGATAAGAATCTAAAGTCCCCTGTATCCAGATTTCCTATTACTTTCTATAACAACCTCCTCTTTTTAATCAAATTTGAATTGAACTTTATTTCCTAGGGCTGTCATCATTAAAGATAACTCTTTTAAATACTTTTGTTTAAATGATTTTTAGTTTTTAAAATTTTTATTCATTTATTTATTTAAAATTATTTTGACGTTAATTATAATAATGGGGCAGAAGTGTTTCCCGTTTTTATTGCACAGCGTGGCTTTAGCTGCATTATGAATTCATTAGTTCACACTGTGTCCCCAAGGATGATTCATAACCCTGTCCTTTGGACAAATATGTTTGGACCTCTAAACAATGAATTTGAAAAGAAACTTTTGGGAAACAACTCATTTGTAAGTAGCTAGTGCTTCCAGATCTTGTAATTTGAATTTCTGATAATTTATTGTTCTTTAAAATTCCACTGGGGACTTTAAGGGTGTGTTTTTGTCTCCAGTATGAGACTGGACACTGCCCTGGAGGGACAGGCGGATGGGATCCTTTTCTGCACTTCTGGGAGTATCCACTAGGCACTCAACAAATGATGGCCAAACAGAATAGAAAAGACTCTTGGTTCGGAGGAAGGTTGCTGCAGAGAGGAGAGCCCGCTGCTAACAGACTGCATTCCAGCATTTTCCAGGTAAGGACCAGGCATTGTCTTTCTGGTCCCTTTGCCTGGATACAGTGAGCAGACTGCATTTCACTTCAGTGGAGAAAGGGTGGGAGCTAAGCTCACCTGTTTCCCCTTAGTCCTGTTTGGTTGTTCTCACTTGCTCACACCTGTTAAGACACTGAACTCCTGATCCAGCCAGGGAGGGGCTGCTTCCTGAACTCTGAGTTTTGTGTGTCTCAGACTCGAGCCTTCAAGGGCATACCCCTCCCAAGGTCAGTTGGCTTTCCGATGGAACATCCCTCAATTCCAAAGCCCCTTCTCTCTTTCTCTTTCTGTCAAAGTGCTCTGAGGAATGCCCCTTATTATTTTGTTCTTCCTAAGAGTCCACCAATAGAGTTAAGCCGGCAATAACATAAAATTAAAATTTTATGATGTTTTGCAGGATACTCAGCTCTCAATTTACCCATATTTTATAGTAGGGAGATTGACCCTGTCCTCTTTCTAAAACTAAGCCATAAAAACCTCTATGTTTTCCAGGAATTTCCTCTCCAAGGGACACAGGCTTTTACGCAGAAGGCTCTTACTTCATGCGACAGGAATTTTAGTGGGGCAGGGGTTGTGGTTCAGATAATGTTATTCTTTTCTTACAGCTCAGCCAAACCAGAAACTCCTCTTCTGGTTGACCTGGGGCTTGTTTGCTGGTGAGTGGGTTTACGTGCCATCCCCTCTAGAACATTTCTATCTGCATTTAGGTCTGGGAGGCCGTAGCATCCATTAATTTTGGAGAAGCTGAGGGGTTCCCCTGGGGGGAAAAGGTAGCAAGCACTCTGATCATCTTTGAAGCTCAAAGCAAGGCTGCTAGTTAACTGGGACCTAGAGGAGTTGTTTCTTAAAGTGTGAATCACAGACCACCTAGACTGAAATCACCTACGGAACTTGTTAAAATGGCAAACTCCTGGGCCCGGCCCCAGAATCCCAGTTCCTGGGGAGTGGAGCTGTAGGATCGACATTTTTCCAGCCTTGGGAAATCCGGTCTCAAGCCTCTATGCCAAGTCCAGTTCTCTTTTTTACCACACGGGATGCCTCTCGTAATTCTATGCCTTGTTTAGCAAAGTGCTTTGTCCTTGTCTTCTCCGGGGGTTACAGTGACACAGCCACTGCCTCGCATGCATTCTTTCATTTTTTTTCATTCTGCAGATATGTTTTGAGAACCTCTTATATTCTAGATATTGGAAAATCTCAAGAAATCCGAGGATGGCATCCAAAGCTGCCTTTGGGGCCAGTAGCTGCAGTACAGCAGTTTAGATTATCATTGAAGGGTTCCCTGCCCCTGCCTCTTCTCCTGTGGGAGGCTGTGTGCTAGAAAACCCTTGCATGTGGACCCCACCCCAATGAGTAAGCAGGGCCCTCATGCAGTCCTCTCTCCTTTGTGGCAGAAGCAGTGTTGGGTCACACCCACTTTGTATTTTGGCAGCAGCAACGGTGACGGTGACAGCTGTCATGGCAGAGGGTGTTTGATGGTGAGATGTGATGGAAAGAGGGACCAGTGGGCCCGTTTGCACTTGCTCATCTGTTTTTTGCTCAGGTGCGGTAGCCTGTGTTCAGATTTAATTTTTCAACAGCTTCGCAGTTGGTCCGGGAGGTCCAAAGCAAAAAAGACTCTTCTAAAGTCAGCAAGAAGCATCTGTTATTCCCAGAAATATTGACTGGCCCTTTTGGAATCTCATTGCATGACTACCTCTCCTTCCTCCTCACTCACAATCCCTTCCTTCCTGTTTGCCCCCAAAGGCCCACCGCTGGTAGCCATCTGACTTCAGTGCACACCTTGCTTATTTGTTATCCTCCACCTTCCTTGGGATAAAGAGTTGCAGGAACAACTTCAGAGGTATATTCGTCTACACAAGACAGGAGAAATGAGGAATAGTCCCTGGAAGAGTAAACAAGGGAAGTAGGTATATGAAACCTCTCCATCTGGGAATGTTGAGAGTGCCTTTTGAGGCTTCTGAGAATCTTCCTCTCTGCTCCATTTTGCTTTTCTAGCATCCATCAAGCATTTCTGAGTGCTTCACGCAGCATGCTCACTACAACCCATTTTACTGATGAGGAAACTGAGGCAGAGCGAGTTGCTCAAATTCACATAGAAGGTACTGGAGCCAGGACTTACACCCAGACACTGAAGCTCCCGCATCTGCACTCTTAACTGCTCTGCTATCTGCCCTTCTCAAGGGATCCTGAATTTCCCTCCGCATCCTTTTCAATGCCTGACTACCGTATTTTACCTTTTCAATCCCTTCTGCCTGAATCTGGACCCTCTGGGCCTGAGGTTGACTCACTAAAAGCCAGAACCACAGAATTCTGCAGGCAGCATTTCCAAGGAGTAGGGGGACTCCCAGGAGAAGGGGATCTTTGCCCCCGCTGGCTGAGCAGTGAGCCAGAGGGGCACTGAAACCATCAATACATACACAAGGGAGAGGCCCACTTGTTGTCTGGGCCACTGTGAAAGGGTCTGTGTGCTAGCACCATCCAATGATCCTCTCAAGGCTCCAGGAGCAAAGGCAGAGAGGCAGAATTGAGGCCCGGAAGGAAATGTTCTTTCTTAGAGAGAACAGTGGGTGCCTGTGCAGTGGAAGGGAAGACCTTGCACAGATTGTGGAGTCAGAGGGACACAGATTCAAATCCAGATGATGGCACTCACTAGACGTATACACTCAAGCAGGTTGCTTAACTTCTCCAGGCTCTCTGTATAACGACTGCTTCACAACTCTGCCATTGTAGTTACGTGGACCGATATGAATCGTGTGACTAAGGCCAGGCTAGACTCACAGCAGGCACTCAGTACAGGGGCCATAGAGAATCTCCTTCTCCCCTTGACCAGCCAACCCCACCTCCTTTTCTTTTTTCTTCTTAGATCAGGCTGCTGTACAAGTATGGAGGCTTTTTAGATTTTGGCTATTTGCACATGCTGATCAAAGAATAGCTGTGGTTGGGGCAAAGATCTTGAAGCAGATTATTTGGCTAATAGACATTTCTTTTAACATTTTATTTTTCTGGAAAAAAACCATCAGCATACTGGTCACCAGTACACTGACAGGCTTTGCCTTTTTGTCCACGTTTGGCTGATACTGACGGGAAGTAGGATGGGGCGGGTGGGGCAGGTTTGCTGGGTCCGGTACAGCCTGACCTCATCGCCCGGGGGCTGTCCACTCTTTCTCCTGTTAGTTGAGACTTTTGTGGTCTGGGTCCTTTTGTTTCTGCGGTATAAGGGGCTCTGATTAGTGTCCCTCCAATGAGCTTGTTCGCCTTTTTATAAATAATCTCAGCCTTTGGTTATTTCATCCGTAGGTTAAACCTTGTGGGCTCATCCATCTTAATTTGGACTTCTCTTTAGGGTTAGTCAACATCCACTTTTGCACGTCTTCTTCAGATCACTTTTGGAGTCTCTTGTACTCTCTCCTACGTTGCTAATTAGAATGCACAAGGAAATCTAAAGTGAGCAAGCACTGACCCCAGGGCACCCCTGCTAAGCACCTCTTGCTGGAGAGTTTCAGAGAGCCTCACCTTTTCTTCATAATCTTTTGTTTGTATTCAATCCATGTGACTTGCTGTCCCTGCCAACTGAACCATTTTAGCAATTAAAATTTCATGAGTTGCTGTACGAAATACTGCAACTCAAGCCCCCAAATGCAACACCTGCTGTGCTTCCTTTCTCCCATCATATGGTTACCCTTTCCAAAACCAAAGAAACAAGATATCATGTTGTTTTGCATTCTTTGTCCTCAAGCAGAACTTTTTGGTTATTTCTTGAGAATTCCACTGTCCTAGATATATCTACAAATCATATTTTAAACCATCACTATCCTTACTTTATTAATTACAGACCTACAGATGTTGCTTAATTTCAGGACGAATGTCCAGACATTTCAGTTTCCACTTCTTCCACCCCTCTGCTCACCAATAAATTCTGAGAAATAATGAAACCTTTCACTGGTTTCTTACCCGTGTCTTTGAACATCCCAAACGACTAATTACCTGGCCCCTTTGATTTGTAAATGTTCAGGCTGTCCAACCACTGCTTTTTGTGTTATTTTCCATCAGCTCTATTTGTAGAGTCTTTGAAGTAATACCACGGTATCCAATTTCTTTTATTTAGAAAAGTCCTTATCTGAGAGCAGTGGTTTTTAGTTAGGGCTGCATGTTAGACTCCAGGGTGGAGACTTTTAATAATACAGATGCCCAGCTACCTCCCCACAAGGTATGCCAAGTTGGTAGGTTTGGGGTGGGCTCTGGGTGTCTATCTGTTTTTAAAAGCTCCTGAATTGATTTTAAGGGCACCCTGGTTGAGAGCCACAATCTGGAGTGAGTCCCACGTCTGCAGTGTCCAGACCAGGCCCTGGTCCTTGGACACGGATCCTGGGCTCTAGCTTCTATCACCTCTCCGTGACTGGAGGAGGGTCCATTTGAGCTGGAACATGGGCATATGGGGAAGGTGAAGCGCAGCCATGAAAGGAGGAGGAAGAAAAGGATGAATGGCACAGAGGCAGGAAAGCAGAAGCTCGCTGGTGGTGCAGGGAAGCGCTGGCTGAGATGGAACTGAGTAGGGGCTGCCTGATGGGTAGCAGTGGGAGTCCAGGCTGGATGTGGGTCAGGGCCTTGATTTTATGTAGGAAGCAGCGGTGGAGGCCAGCCCTGCGCTATCGCCAGAAAAGAGGCTGCGAATCCCGATGATGTCACCTCCATAAATAAAGCCAAGTCTAATCTTTCTTCTTGTCATTATTTCCAGGACACGTTATTTAGAACCCAGAGCTTTTTGAAGCCGCTAAGAATGCACTTTGCTTTTCGTGCCCTTTCTTAGGGGGATTAAAATACTAATGGCTTCTTACAGACATTTTGTCTGGGGCCTGGCCCCCGCTAGGGTGATCCCCTGCGTCACTGCACTTTGCCCCAGGACCCATCTCCCACCTCCTAGCCAAGGCAACCAACAATAGCAAACTACAGGTGGGGGTGCCTATTCGGGACAGGGTTTCTGTCAATGCCTATTTTATTTTATTTTTGCTGATCTTTATAGGTTCCCTTTACAAGCTGAGGAAGGATAAGATAAGAAATGAAGAGCTTGTTTGTATTTTAATCTTTCCCCAAATGTACTTGGACAGACATTACTAGCTACATTTTACGGCCAAGAACATTGAGACTTAAAAGAGGTTAAGTAACTTGCCTGCGGTCACAAAATAGTAAGTGGTAGAACTAGGGTGCAGAAACCAAGTCTCTCTGGCCTCAAATCCATGCTCTTTCCATTACACCACTTCTGCCTGTCTCCGTGGAGGATTGGCCAGGGGCTGTGGAGGCAGCCCTGGTGAGGTTAAACTTCATTTGCATTTTTAATCAGACAGTAGTCTAATGGCATGTGTAGGCGTATTGGAAGATGGGGGCAGATTTAAAGCAGCTTAAGTGCATGTAGTGTCTGGGAGACTGATAATGAGGCAAGAGTTATGATGGTTGCAAGACCAACTTCGCCTGCTTTGCAGTTTTGCCCAGGGCTGCGGTAGTTCAAGCTGAGACAGCAGCGCTTCTTTGGAGTTCTTCACATCTGCTCTCTCCAATCCCATCTTGTCTTCCTGCCTGGCAGACGGGGAGAGGAAAGCAGGTGCAACTCCGTAGGTTTTCTTGACTTGTTCTTGCTGGACTCCTCCTCCTCTCGGGATGTCTCCGGCTGGTACTTCCCTTTCTCAGCACTCCTGGGAACATCTAAGGGATGGATAAGTTCACAGCACTGTTGTGTCTGACAGTGTTGTTTGGTCTACCAGGTGTTCTGAAATAATCTTCTAACAAAGCTCTGAGCCGCTGGAACAGGATTTCCATGTGGGCGAGATCTAGGTCTACAGATCTCCAGTATCTAGTATAGTGCCTGACACAGAACAAGTGCTTTTAAAATATTTGTTGAATAATCCCATGTGTTATAGCTCCGCATGGGCTTTTCTTCAATCAGTGGTTCTACATCAAAGAGATTTCTCCAGTTCTATAGACAGAATGGAGAGGAACTAAATCCATTATACTACCCTTCTTGTCCACTGCCAGTTTTCTTGTTTTACCACGAGGTCACTTGAAGGCCCCTTTGTCTCTTTTAGTTCTCCAATCAATTCCCCTTGGTATATTCTTACATTTTGATCACATTATGGAGAAAAATGAGGTGAAGAGGGAAGGAGAGGCCATCAGTGTTCCTTGGTGGCTTCTTGAGAACACAAAATCATGGGCCCCCCTCTGCTTTGAGGAGCTCCTTATTCATGGCCAGGCTAGGGCATCCTTGGTTGGAAAGGGCAGGGCAGGGACTGACCCTTCTCACTGAAGGCTGGGCACAAAGAAGACAAAGACAGGGCTCATCTCTCCTTGGAGTCAAGGGTCTCCTTGCACAGACAGGCTGTAGTCACGGGAGTGTGGAGTAGTGGTGGGGGACGGTGTGTTGACCTTAAATTTCATTCTTTAAAACCTTCAAATTATCCATTCCAGGTGTTTGAGCTATATGGGGGGTGGGGTCAAAACCTGGGAAAATGAAAGTGTTGGATCTCTATTCAGATCTAGAAAATGCCGGGGGCCTGGCAGTGGAAGCGGGTCAGATTCTCTGAACTGCTCTGGTGCGGTTGCGCTCTGCTGAAAGTGAGAGAAAATGCACAGGGGATTATTTAAACATGAAATATAGCTTATCATCACGATTAGTTTATCCACATGTAAAACCTTACATTTAAAGAGCGCTCCCCCTTGGGCTTCCCTGGTGGCGCAGTGGTTAAGAATCCGCCTGCCAATTCAGGGGACTCGGGTTCGAGCCCTGGTCTGGGAAGATCCCACATGCCACAGAGCAACTAAACCCGTGAGCCACAACTACTGAGCCTGCGCTCTAGAGCTCATGCTCCACAACAAGAGAAGCCACCGCAATGGGCACTGCAACTAGAGAAAGCTCGCGTGCAGCAAGGAAGACCCAACGCAGCCAAAAATAAATAAATAAATAAATAAACAAATAAATTTTAATAATAAATAAAGAGCACTCCCCCTTCCTCAATATTAGGGCCGGGTTACTCCTTCCTGTTGCCTAGAGCTTCTTGTGGGTATCATCTTAAGTGAGTTTCTTTTATTGGGATTCTTTTCATGTAATGCTTGTGATAAAGGTCTGAGGATTGTAGGGTTTTGAGGTGGGAATGATTAAGCAAATTACTTCTCACCGAATTGTCAAAGTCAACCAAAGAAATCAGAAGTCTTCAAGAGTTAAGTTGTTAACTCAGAAAAACCAACCAAAGCAAAACAAACCAAGGGAAAGCAAAGGAAAGCAGACCCAAACCACACAACTCTAAGACACTTACCCACTGTGGAATGGAATTCCAGACGGCCACGCAGTACCTTAAAAATTTCAACTAATACTAAATTCCACTCTACATCAAGCTTGCCAAGTGGTCATTTACACTATTCTTGAAATATCCAGTGCTGGGAAACTCACTATCATTATTTTATCTGAAAATCAGTACGGCTGTCTCCTGTTAGTTGAGACTTTTGTGGTCTGGGTCCTTTTGTTTCTGCGGTATAAGGGGCTCTGATTAGTGTCCCTCCAATGAGCTTGTTCGCCTTTTTATAAATAATCTCAGCCTTTGGTTATTTCATCCGTAGGTTAAACCTTGTGGGCTCATCCATCTTAATTTGGACTTCTCTTTAGGGTTAGTCAACATCCACTTTTGCACGTCTTCTTCAGATCACTTTTGGAGTCTCTTGTACTCTCTCCTACGTTGCTAATTAGAATGCACAAGGAAATCTAAAGTGAGCAAGCACTGACCCCAGGGCACCCCTGCTAAGCACCTCTTGCTGGAGAGTTTCAGAGAGCCTCACCTTTTCTTCATAATCTTTTGTTTGTATTCAATCCATGTGACTTGCTGTCCCTGCCAACTGAACCATTTTAGCAATTAAAATTTCATGAGTTGCTGTACGAAATACTGCAACTCAAGCCCCCAAATGCAACACCTGCTGTGCTTCCTTTCTCCCATCATATGGTTACCCTTTCCAAAACCAAAGAAACAAGATATCATGTTGTTTTGCATTCTTTGTCCTCAAGCAGAACTTTTTGGTTATTTCTTGAGAATTCCACTGTCCTAGATATATCTACAAATCATATTTTAAACCATCACTATCCTTACTTTATTAATTACAGACCTACAGATGTTGCTTAATTTCAGGACGAATGTCCAGACATTTCAGTTTCCACTTCTTCCACCCCTCTGCTCACCAATAAATTCTGAGAAATAATGAAACCTTTCACTGGTTTCTTACCCGTGTCTTTGAACATCCCAAACGACTAATTACCTGGCCCCTTTGATTTGTAAATGTTCAGGCTGTCCAACCACTGCTTTTTGTGTTATTTTCCATCAGCTCTATTTGTAGAGTCTTTGAAGTAATACCACGGTATCCAATTTCTTTTATTTAGAAAAGTCCTTATCTGAGAGCAGTGGTTTTTAGTTAGGGCTGCATGTTAGACTCCAGGGTGGAGACTTTTAATAATACAGATGCCCAGCTACCTCCCCACAAGGTATGCCAAGTTGGTAGGTTTGGGGTGGGCTCTGGGTGTCTATCTGTTTTTAAAAGCTCCTGAATTGATTTTAAGGGCACCCTGGTTGAGAGCCACAATCTGGAGTGAGTCCCACGTCTGCAGTGTCCAGACCAGGCCCTGGTCCTTGGACACGGATCCTGGGCTCTAGCTTCTATCACCTCTCCGTGACTGGAGGAGGGTCCATTTGAGCTGGAACATGGGCATATGGGGAAGGTGAAGCGCAGCCATGAAAGGAGGAGGAAGAAAAGGATGAATGGCACAGAGGCAGGAAAGCAGAAGCTCGCTGGTGGTGCAGGGAAGCGCTGGCTGAGATGGAACTGAGTAGGGGCTGCCTGATGGGTAGCAGTGGGAGTCCAGGCTGGATGTGGGTCAGGGCCTTGATTTTATGTAGGAAGCAGCGGTGGAGGCCAGCCCTGCGCTATCGCCAGAAAAGAGGCTGCGAATCCCGATGATGTCACCTCCATAAATAAAGCCAAGTCTAATCTTTCTTCTTGTCATTATTTCCAGGACACGTTATTTAGAACCCAGAGCTTTTTGAAGCCGCTAAGAATGCACTTTGCTTTTCGTGCCCTTTCTTAGGGGGATTAAAATACTAATGGCTTCTTACAGACATTTTGTCTGGGGCCTGGCCCCCGCTAGGGTGATCCCCTGCGTCACTGCACTTTGCCCCAGGACCCATCTCCCACCTCCTAGCCAAGGCAACCAACAATAGCAAACTACAGGTGGGGGTGCCTATTCGGGACAGGGTTTCTGTCAATGCCTATTTTATTTTATTTTTGCTGATCTTTATAGGTTCCCTTTACAAGCTGAGGAAGGATAAGATAAGAAATGAAGAGCTTGTTTGTATTTTAATCTTTCCCCAAATGTACTTGGACAGACATTACTAGCTACATTTTACGGCCAAGAACATTGAGACTTAAAAGAGGTTAAGTAACTTGCCTGCGGTCACAAAATAGTAAGTGGTAGAACTAGGGTGCAGAAACCAAGTCTCTCTGGCCTCAAATCCATGCTCTTTCCATTACACCACTTCTGCCTGTCTCCGTGGAGGATTGGCCAGGGGCTGTGGAGGCAGCCCTGGTGAGGTTAAACTTCATTTGCATTTTTAATCAGACAGTAGTCTAATGGCATGTGTAGGCGTATTGGAAGATGGGGGCAGATTTAAAGCAGCTTAAGTGCATGTAGTGTCTGGGAGACTGATAATGAGGCAAGAGTTATGATGGTTGCAAGACCAACTTCGCCTGCTTTGCAGTTTTGCCCAGGGCTGCGGTAGTTCAAGCTGAGACAGCAGCGCTTCTTTGGAGTTCTTCACATCTGCTCTCTCCAATCCCATCTTGTCTTCCTGCCTGGCAGACGGGGAGAGGAAAGCAGGTGCAACTCCGTAGGTTTTCTTGACTTGTTCTTGCTGGACTCCTCCTCCTCTCGGGATGTCTCCGGCTGGTACTTCCCTTTCTCAGCACTCCTGGGAACATCTAAGGGATGGATAAGTTCACAGCACTGTTGTGTCTGACAGTGTTGTTTGGTCTACCAGGTGTTCTGAAATAATCTTCTAACAAAGCTCTGAGCCGCTGGAACAGGATTTCCATGTGGGCGAGATCTAGGTCTACAGATCTCCAGTATCTAGTATAGTGCCTGACACAGAACAAGTGCTTTTAAAATATTTGTTGAATAATCCCATGTGTTATAGCTCCGCATGGGCTTTTCTTCAATCAGTGGTTCTACATCAAAGAGATTTCTCCAGTTCTATAGACAGAATGGAGAGGAACTAAATCCATTATACTACCCTTCTTGTCCACTGCCAGTTTTCTTGTTTTACCACGAGGTCACTTGAAGGCCCCTTTGTCTCTTTTAGTTCTCCAATCAATTCCCCTTGGTATATTCTTACATTTTGATCACATTATGGAGAAAAATGAGGTGAAGAGGGAAGGAGAGGCCATCAGTGTTCCTTGGTGGCTTCTTGAGAACACAAAATCATGGGCCCCCCTCTGCTTTGAGGAGCTCCTTATTCATGGCCAGGCTAGGGCATCCTTGGTTGGAAAGGGCAGGGCAGGGACTGACCCTTCTCACTGAAGGCTGGGCACAAAGAAGACAAAGACAGGGCTCATCTCTCCTTGGAGTCAAGGGTCTCCTTGCACAGACAGGCTGTAGTCACGGGAGTGTGGAGTAGTGGTGGGGGACGGTGTGTTGACCTTAAATTTCATTCTTTAAAACCTTCAAATTATCCATTCCAGGTGTTTGAGCTATATGGGGGGTGGGGTCAAAACCTGGGAAAATGAGAGTGTTGGATCTCTATTCAGATCTAGAAAATGCCGGGGGCCTGGCAGTGGAAGCGGGTCAGATTCTCTGAACTGCTCTGGTGCGGTTGCGCTCTGCTGAAAGTGAGAGAAAATGCACAGGGGATTATTTAAACATGAAATATAGCTTATCATCACGATTAGTTTATCCACATGTAAAACCTTACATTTAAAGAGCGCTCCCCCTTGGGCTTCCCTGGTGGCGCAGTGGTTAAGAATCCGCCTGCCAATTCAGGGGACTCGGGTTCGAGCCCTGGTCTGGGAAGATCCCACATGCCACAGAGCAACTAAACCCGTGAGCCACAACTACTGAGCCTGCGCTCTAGAGCTCATGCTCCACAACAAGAGAAGCCACCGCAATGGGCACTGCAACTAGAGAAAGCTCGCGTGCAGCAAGGAAGACCCAACGCAGCCAAAAATAAATAAATAAATAAATAAACAAATAAATTTTAATAATAAATAAAGAGCACTCCCCCTTCCTCAATATTAGGGCCGGGTTACTCCTTCCTGTTGCCTAGAGCTTCTTGTGGGTATCATCTTAAGTGAGTTTCTTTTATTGGGATTCTTTTCATGTAATGCTTGTGATAAAGGTCTGAGGATTGTAGGGTTTTGAGGTGGGAATGATTAAGCAAATTACTTCTCACCGAATTGTCAAAGTCAACCAAAGAAATCAGAAGTCTTCAAGAGTTAAGTTGTTAACTCAGAAAAACCAACCAAAGCAAAACAAACCAAGGGAAAGCAAAGGAAAGCAGACCCAAACCACACAACTCTAAGACACTTACCCACTGTGGAATGGAATTCCAGACGGCCACGCAGTACCTTAAAAATTTCAACTAATACTAAATTCCACTCTACATCAAGCTTGCCAAGTGGTCATTTACACTATTCTTGAAATATCCAGTGCTGGGAAACTCACTATCATTATTTTATCTGAAAATCAGTACGGCTCTGAGATAGAATTTTACTCAATTAAACAAAATTTGACTGTTTTCTTGGATTTTCCTCATAAATTTACCATTCGGTCATCTAATTTCTTTTACACTTGACAGTTCTTTAAGTAATATGTTTGCAAACCATGTATATTTTTGTACATCTGTATTCTGCTGTTTTTACTTAATATATATGTGAACACCATCCTATGTCACAATATATTTTTCAAAAATATGAATTGTAATGGCTGCAAAGAATTCTATATCATTATTTTACTTTTTGCCCTCTTATTGATCATTTAGGTTCTTTATAGTTTTTAAAATTATAATATCACAACAGCAAACTCAAAACTCTGATTTCATCTCTCGTTATTTCCTTAGACCATCTTAGGCTTGAGACTCCTGGGTCAAAGTGTATGAATGGTTTTTAAGATTTTAATGTATATTATGTTTCAGATCTTGCTTCAAGGACATAGAGGTTTGTGTACAGGAAGTTTACTAGGGAGCTCCCTGAACATCTGTGAGAGGGTGATGGGAAGGATCGGGTAGAAAAAGAAGTTGGACTGGGATATCCTACAATATTGGCCTCAGCTGATCCTCGAGAGCTCTGGAATTTGAAGGTCCCTTTAGAATTGTCCCAAACTGAGACAAAGGGGCTGAGCTTTTGTGCCTTATGTTGACCACTCATTGGCTGCAGGTTGCCTCTGGGGAGCAGGCCTGTCCTTAAGTGACGCCTCTCCCTTTAGCCAAGGGCAATTCCTGGAGAAGGAGTCAATTGTCAGCTGTCAGCGGCTAACAGGCCTGGCAGCTGGGGGATGAGTCCTCAGAACTGACGGGGAGAATGTGGTGGTGTAGCACAGCATCCACTGAAGTCAGCCCTTGCACCTCCTGGAAAAGAAACGCTTATTTCTTATTTAAAAAATCATCCTATCTGGGAACAGATCCTTTAGAATTCTGGTCAGCCTCTTTTCCTTGGGAAATGTACAAGAGAAAATGTAATGGGTCTAACTATAGCTCTCATTGATACAGCTGTTCTCAGGGACACCTGGCATTCATCAAATCCTTCCTCTACAGCCCACTGTAGGTTCCCCTCCCCCTTGGCTAGCAGTTCTGCTGGTTCAGGGGGCTTACCGGGTGGGTGACCCAGATCCTCATCCTTAAAGGATCATCATTCTCTTCTCCCCGCTCATCATTCTCTTCTCAAGCAGGACTATTGCTCTTATTCATTTACCATTATAATTGGTTAGGGGGTTATCAAAAGATGCCCCAGAGGTCTTTCTCGGTGCCAAACATAGTCCTCTTTGTTCCCATTGTGTAACAACAGCCCAACCTTCTTATGACCAGAGTCAGTTGCCCCTGCAGGGATGGTGATGCCTTTCTTTACCTGTTGAACTCTTGACACAAGAGGTCCAAAGTGCCTGGGTAGCAGCTGTAGCTTAAAGTTTAATAGATTCTTGCAGTGCCCATGGTGGAAATGTTTCTCTTCTTAGAATCAGAATCTCTAGTTCTGTAGAGCCCAGAGTTGTGGGGATGAAAGAAATAAATTCCCTGGGTAGGTCATGGGATGGGATGGTAAGTGGGATTACCCCTGCATCTATCCCTAACCATGTATTCTATATAGAGAGGACACAGTACCGTACAGCTCACATTGATTAAGGTATTCACTGCATCCTGCAGGATGACACCCCATCCTTAAGTATCATCTCTAATGTGGTGCTTCAGTAGCACCTTCAAAAGTCTGTTCCTTCACCTTGTAAAGTCAAGAGCTTCCACATGGTACAGTATGTGACAAGACAGTGGGTCCCATGGTCCTGTACTTACTAATGTTCCTCCTTTGTTTTAAGTGAGTTCCTTGGTATGACGAGATGCTATGTGGGATTCTGTGTTCGTGAACTAAACATGAGGTAAGCCCTTACATAGTGATGCTGGACGAGGCTCTCTGGGCAAGAAAGGCAAACCCATACGCTGAGTATGTGTTGATTTCATTCAAGATGGATCGTTGGCCTTCCCATAGAGAAAGGGGTTCAATGTAATTAGTGTACCTCAAAATAGCTGGTTGGTCTCTTTGAAGAATTGTTCTATACCAGGGACTTGGCAATAATCTCTGTTCCTGGTAGTCTGGACGTTTAGTAGCAGCAGTAGATAGGTCAGCTTTTTTGTAAGAAGGATTCCTGCATAGCCTCCATCCCTGCCACCATGACCACTTTGTTCAAATGCCTGTTAGACCAGCACTGGGGTGGTGAATGAGAGAGGCTGTCAGACGTCAACCGGCCAAGTCATTTTGTTTGCTTGACTGTAAAGTGCCTTTTCCATGGTGAGTGCTCTTTGGTGAACATTAACATGGGATCCAGAGATCTTCACACTTTATGTCCACTTCCATATTCCTCTCTCCCAGACCTCGCTGTCTCTGATCTTTAAGCTCTCTCCTTTCAGGCCACTAACAACCAGTCAAGTTATTGACCACTGACATGTGGTCTGTATGTATTTCACAAAGTGAGTGACTAGGTGCATCACCAGAAATTCACTGGGAGGATGTCCCCTCACTGCTCTCTCCCAGGCTCACTCTTGAGTGGGACTGAGAACACTAAAGTCTGTTTCTGGTTTGCATCCATACATCAAGCTGACACATCTATGAGCAAAGCCTGGCTTGTTTCCTCTTCCATCAGCTAGATATCAGAGACCTCCATGCAGCTATAGGTGGTGCAAAAGTGGTGAAAGACCCTATATCCATCAGTCTTCATAGTGCCAGGATGTTCCCTTTTCCTCACTTTGTGGTTACTTGAGTAAATGACCATGGACCCTTTGGAGAAGACTAATGCCATCGCTACCTTACACACCTGCTGAGGCATCACAGGGTCATTCCTTCTGGGGACTTGACCTCTTCTTTGGTCAGAAGGTAGAAGATCTGAGAACTGGTTTAGTTTTGGAAACTGGACAAGGGATCACAACTTTTTATTGGGTGGTTGCCCTTAGCCTCCTGATCATCCAGTCTTGGTTGGACCATTCAGATTGAGAAATACTCTTGTTGACAGCCCATCTTTCTCGCTCTTAGGGATGTTATGTTCTATTAACCATTCCATAGCTCCCTGCACGTCAGGCGTCCCTGGCTGCCACTCCAGTTTTGCTGCTCAATACAATGATTGCATTCATCTTGTTTCTGACACTTAAGCACTGCCACTTGGCCTCTGTTGTGTTTGTTATTTCTTTTCATCTCCATTGCTCTCGGGGAGTCCAGCTCTGTAACAGCATCTGCTGTGGCCCAGCCTACAGAGGACCGTTGCCACCGAGCTACTGCTCTACCCAGTGCATCCCTCGTCACTGGTGGAGGAGGCAGCGTGCACCTGGCCTCCTGCAGAACGTAATCTGCTGGTAGTTACCAGCTTCCATTGTCTGTACTACATCATGCCCACCCCTTTAAGCCTTTGATTTCTTCTTCCTTATCCTGGTGGGTCTGGTTTTTAATTTTACTTCCTGAGAGCCATTGCGTTTTCCTGGTTTCCAAGAGCCATCCTGGCAGGATGTTAACACCATCTGCCTGGGTGTTCATCAGAGAGAGTGCTTTCATAGCAATGATCTCTCCCTTATTCAGATTTATATTCCACTCCCCCCTATTGCATGCTGTCTGGGAACCACGGCCCCTTTGGGGTATGGTCTCTTTCCTCTCCTTGCAGACCTAGCACTTTCCGGGCCAGGTTTAGTTACAACATGACTTTCTGGTTGCCAGAAGTAGAGAGCTGGGGCTAGATCCTGAGGGACACCATGTCGCCTTGCCAGGCAGAGGCCCCTTGTCTTCAAGTAAAGGAGGAACGTTAGTCTTTAACAGGAATTGTGTATCAGGTCAATTGCGTATCTCCAGGAAAGCAAAGTTTTCTTTTTCTTCTGTGAAATTAGCATCCTTTGTAACTCCAATGGTACTACCCTTGGCTAAGTTCCCTTCTGCAGTAGCAAGCTACATTTTAGCTGTGCTATCCACTCCAACCTTAAATTACCAAGGGCACCAATAAATATATTTTTTTTACTTTCCTCCCTTCTTACTCCATTCCTGGTATCTCCTTCCCTTAGGGCATGCACAGCTATTTGGAAATTCTTAGAAAATCGCTGCCAGCAGGCTAGCTCCTCCAAACAGTCATTGGTTTGTTGTCTATCCAGTAAATAGAAAACTTGGAAACATTTTAGAGAATTTCTCACCTTTTCTCCCTTCCAGTCTCTATAGAAAGGCCAAACTGGGATTGCACTCCAGAATCTGAACACAGGAAATAAGCTTAGGAATCACCTGGGTCATTTGGTTCTTGGGCATTCTTGGGATTGGAGAATGTTCCTGTCTGGCCAAAAATACTCAGCTGGCTGCGGGCCATGGAGGGCAAGGCGAGGACGGCTCTCAAGACAGAAGCAAAACTGTACCCTGGGTTCTGGGTCTTCCATTAAAGCAAAACAGGAAAAGACACACATCTTTCAGGCCCTGTGTTAATTCTATGTGAAGATGAAGTGCCGTAAAGGTCCCACATTCATGAAGGAACTTTCTCCGTGAGCTGCCAACCTGCTTGCGGTTGCCTTTCTGTTGAGAAAGTTCAAGTTCATTCTTTGGGCTGTTTGGGTAGCCATTCAGCTCGACAATGTAGTGTCTTTATTTCTTTTTTCTTTATACTTGACTCTGTGGCCTTTAACCCTAGACAAGACAACTTTCTCCTGTCTCTCAGATCATATCACACCTGGTTTCCCAAAATGCCAGGCACTTTTCTCTTTGGGAAAAGGTAATACTTGGTTTCCTCAAATTGTTTACGGGAACAAAGTGAGAGAATTGGAAGACCAGCTTTACTCTGCACCTCTTTTTTACCCCAGCACACTTTGAATCAATATTTTTCTGGGAGGAGTAACATGTTGCCCTATTCACAAAAGAGATATCAGAGACTATTCGACCAGGAAAGGCAATACCATTTTAGAGTGAGGATGTTTGTTCTCTCCTGTTTAGAGGGTTTTCTATTGCCATAAGGTTTTCAGCTAAGCCTTAGCTGGAATGCAATGGGATCGGCCCAATTCCTGGGCAAGCCCTGATGAAAAATGTCTCCAGGGACCTGTAATCCTTGGGTAAAGGATGCAGAGCCATAGACCTATGAGCTTTCTCCCAAAGGTTTTGCTGATATCCAGTGAGGTGGGACCCTGATATGGCTGATTCATTATGAAAAGTGAATGAAACAGTGGGGGATCCCAAATCAACACTCTCTGCAAATCTTTATCAGTGAGGGGTTCTTGGGAAGCGAAGAATGGCTTTTCTATGGTTTTACAGAGTGGGTAAAATAGATAGTTCTCACCTATCCTTATTTGCCTACCTACTGCATCCTCTCTGATAAAGGTATACGTCTAGGCTACAAATCCCTAAACCTCCAAGGATTGGACCATGGCCAGCGACTACCGATTGATAGAACCAATGGGTTCTAAATGCCCAAAGGCTTTGGGGCTGAAGACGAAGCTCAGCAAGAGCAAGACTCCCACAGCCCAGCTCTGGCCCAGGTCAGACCAGGGGATTGAAGTTCTTCCACTAATGATCAATTTCATCAGACTTCCTTTTATATTTCTGTTGGGCTCTGACTCCGCCTTTCCACGTGGTTCCAGCAAGTTGGAGAAGACGATGCTTGGCTAGCGCTTCAAGCCAAAGATTGCCTTTATTTGACTCCAGAAACAATCGCTCTCTCCCTTCCCAAAAGAGTAGCTGAGATTGGGAAATATTCTGATTGAAAGAGAAGACATGGATCGCTGATCTCAGAATGTGGACCCTCCTCTCTGACTACTGCTTCTTACCTGCCATCTCTCCTTTGTCCCTCCATACCCAGCCCACTTGCTCTCTCCTTTTATGAGTGTGTGAATTCTCCTCTGGAGCTAGAGAAACCCCGTAGAGCTGCTGCCTATTCCAAGGTACAAGGATGCAAGGATCTGGGGCCGGGTTGGATTGGGGTGCATGTTTATAACCAGAGGAAATTTGCAAATCATTGTGTTGAGAATGAGGAGAGAGGATAGCAAAAGTCAAAACTGGAGTGGTATCTAAATGTCAGGTTCAAGGGTATGACAGGACCTCATAGGGAAGATGGATTGTCAGAAGCTGAGAAGGGTTGGAATAGGACAAGAAGCCAAATGTGGGTCCCAGAAGGTGCAAGTAGGAGAGAACTGATGCTTTGAGGTCTAATTTCATGTAATCTGGACTGTATATAACAGGGTCAGGCCTGCTGGTAAAAGGGAGCCCAGCAGGCAGGATCCTAACTTTCAACTTATCCAATGTTGGGGCCTACTCTTAAATAGCCAGTTTTTTCTAAAGTGCTTTATGTGTTAGGTATGTCTCCCTCACGGTGACAACGGAGCTACGCCATCTTCTTTAGAATCTCTCCCAGAACCTAGCATCATCCATGCTCAAATAATAGATACAGAGCAATTGAACTATGGCTTCAACCTATGCTTTCCTGTGCTTATTCC
>NW_006787469.1:3285933-3358988 GCF_000442215.2 Lipotes vexillifer
TCCTGCTGAGGGAAGGTAAAAATCCCCCACGGGACCCATGCTTCTAAAGAACTGCCCAGTAATTCTGGATGTGGAGGAGCCAGTCTACTTGCTAACGACCCACCTTATTTTCTTAAATGTGACTTGGATGCTGTGCATATAGGGTTCACCTGCTGTGTGCCATCTGCCATGCCATTGGCTTCCAGAAGCTCCTCTGAGGCTCATTCACCTCAACGGTTGCTTTGGTCTCTGGACCTGTGTTTCTTTTGGGCCTCCAGACCTAACCCTCAAGCTGAGAGTGCATTCCCGTCCATCCCTCCAGATTTGTCTTCTAAAGTACATACTCTTTACACAAATTTGTTTGGCCAGTGTTTCCAGTCTGATCACACTTACACTTCATCAGTGTTTCTCAAATGGTAATCCAGTGACCATCTCCACTGGAACCATCTGGGAAACCGGAGAAATGCACGTTCCTGCCTGGTCCCCACCCTAGGCCTGTGGAATCAGAAATGTCTGGGGTTGAGCCCAGGAGTCTGCGTTTTAACGAGCCTCCAGGTGGGTTTTCATCCTGCTAAAGATTTCACTCACCATCTGTTCAGTCCTACTACGTCGGTATAGTTCCTAGGTTTTGCCCCTCTGGCTTACCTGGTTCTTCAGCTGCCTAGGACCCGGCCTCGGAGTGACCTTCTCATGGTATATCAGACAGCCTGCTCCTCTCCTGTAAGGAGGCTCCTAACCCCATGGGATGCCTCTTCTGTTTGCTCCCTGTCTCTGGTCCCAGTCTATCCTCAGCCACCCTCTGAGGGAACTCACCTCAGGCTGGAACGTATGTGAGCAGCTCTTGGAGGGACTGAAGCCCCACTGGAGTTGGAATGCATTAGCTATAGTTTTCCTTCCACTATGAAAGGGATGTAACCATGCGACCTACAACAAGGTAATTGGAAGCAGACTGCAGCCTCAGTCACGAGCAGGAAAACTTTCTAGTGCCCATTTCCAAACAGGAGTGAGGGAGCTGGGTAGGCAAAGCCGCCCAGTTGTTGAAATGGAGAGCAGGTAAACAAAACCACCATGGACTTCTTTTCTGCTTATAAAAGGATGATGAGATATCAAGATTATAAAAAATAAAGGCAAGCTTTGCCAGTACCCCCGTGAAAGGGCCTTTTCAATCTTTCATTCTGATGGGATCTCAACATGGGAAACAGGAGGTGAGGAGGGCCTGAGCCTCTCTGGGGACTTCTGCTGTGGCTGGTTCAGCCTCCAGGTCAGAGGTGGGAGAACAGACCCACGGCTGGTTCCTGCTGCTGTGATGGCGCAGCCACACGGGAAGACCTGCTCATCGCTGATGGGGAGACACGAGCCTTGGGGTGAGGGCTGCTTTTCGCCTTCCTGTGCGGTGCAGACTGGGAGGCGAGAGGGCCTCAGGAAGCCTGTTGACTGAAATCCTGGTAGAATTCCGTGTTTCAGAAGCCTCCCCGAAGGTGATGGCTTTGGGGCTTTATTGGGGTGTTATCGAATCTGAGGTCCCTGTTTTTGGGAGGGTGGTCCCTCCTTTGTGTTTCTGTCCCTACCTTCCTCTGGTCCTGTGAAAGCAGGGCAGAGCTAGAAACTCTTTCGCCAAAGGGGCTTCTGAGAAACAGTTTCCAGATGAAATGCCTTGCTCAGTGCTTGCTTACATACTTGCTTATCAGAGGCTGCAAATGGAAGAGGAAAAAATCGTATGTGTTCAGACAAGTTGAGACAAACAGGCCTGTGAGGCTGGAGGGCCACTGTTTGCGAAGGAGCGCAGAGGACTGGGAAGGTGGCTCAGGACGAGGGCCAGCTCTGGCTTCTCTTGCCCATGTGTCCTGGAGCACTTAGGCCCTTCGGACCCCTGTGACAAATAGCCTGGGGAAGGATGTGACCTTAGCTTTGTATACCATGTAGAGCCTACCATGATCCATGCATATGGTTGGTCCTCAAAATAATTGCTGAATTCTTATTATTACCTCTTAATGCGCCTTTGGTTCATTAACCAGCACAGAACTATGCCTTCTTTGTTTCATTCATTCACTCATTTGGCAAACATGAAATATTGGTTGGTAGGCATCCTACTCTTTCCTCCTCATAATGCTGAGTCAGAAGTGCCCCAAGGACAAGGTCTCCTGGCCTCCTCCCAAGAGAGTGGTTCCCTCAGGTTCATGGGCATATTGTTCCTGTGCACAGAATGAATGAATGCATGAATGAATGAATGTGCCTGACACAGGACCAGCTCTCTGTAGAGTACTGCCTTGTTCCTCACGTTTTTATGACTTTTGCAAAACATGCTGCCTGTTTTGTAAGCAGCAAGTATCCATTGTCCTCTACAAGGAAAGCTTTAAAAAACCAACTAGGCTCAAGATGGTTTCTACCCCATTGTACTAGGAAAGCAAACCCCTCCATCTAGAGCATTTCCAGCTATTCAAGTTTACCTGGCTCTCTATACAGGGAGAGGCTGGGACTGGAGACGTAAGGTTGGAGATTGTTAGCGAGGATAAAAATCACAAGACTAGTGAGATCACTAGGGGAGTGGACAGAGAAAGAAGAGAGAAGAGATTGAGAGACCAGGGGCTGGTTGGGGGGACAGGGAGAAACCAGCGAAGGAGATGAAGCAGGAACAGCCAGAGAGGTTAGGAGGACCAGGTACGTGGTTTCAAGGGTGAGGGAGTGGTCATCTGTGGAGAATGCTGCTGAGAAGGTGAAGATGAGCTGTGCCACTGGTTCTAACCGTGGGAACTTCTTGGTGACCTTGGCAAGGCCATTTTTGGTGCAGGGCTGGAGGTGACAGCTTGATGGGGTTGGGCTCAAAGAGTTCAATCATCTTTGGCGCTTAATGAAATGGAACAAAACAAGAACTTCAAGCACCTCTGGTCAGGCCAGAGAGTCCCCCATCCTGCCTGTATTATCTTCTCTTACAGTCTCTCTGGAATTTTCTACACATTCCTAGTTGATAGGAATATGGATCCACCTCCAACCATGAGGACGTATGTTATCAAATTTTGGGATTGTAGCAGTTATTGCAAGGCTTTGAAAGGAAAGCCTCAGCCTTTAGAAGGACACAACATGTTGACATAGAAAGTTAGAGATCATCCAAATTCAGTCCCTCTATTTTACATGGAGGAAACCGAGGCCCAGATTGGGGAGGTGACTCAGCTGCTTTGCCTCTCTTCTTCCACCCAAGTGTACCTGGCAGATGAGTATCTGCACTTTTAGAAAAGGTTATTGGGGGTAGATTTCTTATTTTTAACATTTTCTTTGGATACCCATTTTGATGCTATTAAATTCTCTTCGTAAATAAATTAAACTACTCAGACTGCAGCATAAGCCAGTTTTCCATACAAAGGATTACGCCCACTAAGGTCCAAAAGTCTGGGTAGGCCCTAGTCGGATAGCCTGTTCCTTGAGAAATGAGGGGAATCCTCTGGCCTAGAAATGGGCTCCTGTTCAGAAAACCCTGAGCTCGGTCTTCCGGTCTTCCTTCTTGGACTTTTCTGTGATGTCAGCAGAGTCCCTTTAGCCAGCTTCCCTGGGCTTCTTCCTCCGTAGATGGCAGCTGGCTATCCCTGCCTTCTGCCAGGTGGTGTCATCATCCTTGGAGGGGCCCCAGGTTGGACTATGTTCATGTGATTAGAGCTTCATGCTGGTGTTCAGGGTATGCATTCAAAGTGCATCGCCTACTGGGCCTTGATCCAAAGGGAGGGAAAGAACTTGCCTCCTACTGTGCAGTTATAGATTCTTTTCTTTTAAAACTGAGCTATAATTGACATAGAGCTATATTAGTTTCAGGTGTACGACATAATGATTTGATATTTGTATACACTGCAAAATGACCACCACGGTAAGGCTAGTTACCATCTGTTACAGACCGTAAAAGGTTATACTTTTTTTTTTCTTGTCATGAGGACTTTTTTTTTTTAACATCTTTATTGGAGTATAATTGCTAAGATTTACTCTCTTATAGCAATTTCCAAATATGCAGTATGGAATTATTACTATAGTCACCATGCTGTCCATTCCATCCCCAGGATTTATTTATTTTATGACTAGGAATTTGTACCTCTTGACCTCTTTTACCCATTTTGCCCACCCTACAACCCTCCTCCCCTCTGGCAACCACCAATCTGTTCTCTGCATCTACAGTTTTGTTTTGTTCATTAGTTTTGTTTTTTAATTCCATACGGAAGTGAAATCTTATGGTATTTGTCTTTCTCTATCTGATTTATTCCTTAGATTCTTAAGCAAGTATAACAGTGAGGCTTCAGGCCAGTCATCTGCTGATTTGTCCCTGAAATTCTCCTTCTGTCCAGATATTAAAAGGGGAAAAGTTCTTGCTCTGCACTCTGAGAGGATTCCTGGGCTGGGCCTGTGCCTGCACCGCTTCCTTAGACCTCCCATCTCCATGGAAGACGCAAGATATAAACTCGGGACCCACTAAAATTAGTGGCACTGAAAATTGATTTAAAACCTATTTATAACTTAGCTGATTATAAGACGGCTTACTATTGCTTTGTTCAGTAACTGGATACTGAATGAATGAATAGAAGATCCAAATGGAGAGAGAGATGAAAGCAGTGCTCTCAGGCTGTGCTTCCCACTAGAATCATCTGGGAGATTTCAAACCCTCTGTGCCTATGTCATACCCCACAACAGTGAAATAGACTTTTGAGAGGTGGAAACTGGCCATCATTATTTAACACTCCCCAGGTGATTCCGTTTACACCCAGTTTGACAAGTCTGGTAAATCTGCTTCTCAAACTTTACTGTATATAACAATCAGCGGGGGGCTCTTGTTGAAATGAAGATTCGGATTCAGTGGGTCTGAGGTAGAGCCTGTATTTCTAAGAAACTCCCAGGTTATGATGAGGCTCTTGGTCCAGGGACCACAGTGCAAGTAGCAAGGTGCTAAAGGATCATGAACGGTAAGCTAAGGTGCTGGCTGCTGAGTGAGGAAGGAGAGGCGGGGTGGGAAGAGCTGTGTGGGTAGGGAGAGCTTCAGGGAGGATTTGTGCCTCTGCTGGACTCCAAGAGAGAAAGAGAGAGAAAGAGAGAAAAAGAGAGAGAAAGAGAGAGAAAGAGAGAGAAATCTTCCTCTGCTCAGGTCTGGGTCTTTTAGGCCCTAGAACACAAAACACAATGGCCTGCCCTGTAGAAACCCCAAAGAAAGCTGATTGCTGATGACTTGCTATTCCTTTAGCATTACGATCTTAGGACTCCAGTGTCAGAAGGCCCTGGAATGATGACCTGGGTCAACCCAGTGCATTCTTCGCAGATGAGGACACCAGTGTGGCTCAGCTGGTGTGTGGCCTCAGTCACAGAGCCCGCCAGCAGTGGGCCAAGTATTGCCGAGAGCCAGCGGGCTCCCTGTGTGGCTGCACCTGCGTCCCTGGGTCATGGTGTCCTGGCACAAGCTGCCCCTGGGGTGGAGCTCAGCCCCCAGCAGAGAGTGGCCCTGGGGCAGTGAGGCCCTTTCTGGGGGTCCAGGATTCTCTCACAGGGAGTCAGGATTCCCTTTTCTGCAGGAACCTGCTCCCTGCCATGGCCTGACTTTGTTTCTTCTCCTTTTTTTTTTTTTTTTTTTTTTTGCGGTACGCTGGCCTCTCACTGTTGTGGCCTCTCCCATTGCGGAGCAACAGGCTCCGGACGCACAGGCTCAGCGGCCATGGCTCACGGGCCTAGCCGCTCCGCGGCATGTGGGATCTTCCTGGACTGGGGCACAAACCTGTGTCCCCTGCATCGGCAGGCGGACTCTCAACAACTGCGCCACCAGGGAAGCCCTCCTTTTTTTAAAAAAAAAATAAGTTTATTTATTTTATTTTCTGCTGTGTTGGGTCTTTGTTGCTGCACGAGGGCTTTTCTCTAGCTGCAGTGAGCAGGGGCTACTCTTCGTTGCAGTGCGTGGGCTTCTCATTGCGGTGGCTTCTCTTGTTGCAGACCACGGGCTCTAAGTGCGTGGGCTTCAGTAGTTGTGGCACGTGGGCTCAGTAGTTGTGGCTCATGGGCTCTAGAGCACAGGCTCAGTAGTTGTGGCGCACAGGCTTAGTTGCTCCGCGGCATGTGAGATCTTCCCGAATCAGGGATCGAACCCGTGTCCCCTGCATTGGCAGGCAGATTCTTAACCACTGAGCCACCAGGGAAGCCCCTGACTTTGTTTCTTCTTATGTTTTACATATATATATTCTTTTCCATTATAGGTTATTACAAGGTATTGAGTATAATTCCCTGTGCTATACAGTAGGAGCTTCAGGGAGGACTCCTGCCTCTGCTGAGCTCTCCTTGCTGTTTATCTATCTTATATTTTACTCCTAAATTCCTAATTTATCCCTCACTCCCTCCTTTCCTCTTTGGTAACCATAAGTTTGTTTTCTTTGTCTGTGAGTCTGTTTGTGTTTTGTAAATAAGTTCATATGTATCATAGTTTAGATTCCACATATAAGTGATGTCATATGGTATTCGTCTTTCTCTTTCTGACTTAAGTTAGTATAATAATCTATAGGTCCATCCATGTTGTTGTAATGGCATTATTTCATCCTTTTTTATGGCTGAGTAATTATATATATGTATGTATATATATATATATATGTATGTACGTATATATATATATATATACGTACATGCATATATACACACGCACCACATCTTCTTTATCCATTCGTCTGTGGATGGACATTTCTATGTCTTGTCTATCGTAAATAGTACTGAAATTAACATTGGGGTGCATGTATCTTTTCAAATTAGAGTTTTATCTGGATATATGTCTGGCGTGGGATTGCAGGATCATATGATAACTCTATTTTTAGTTTTTTAAGGATGACTCTTTCCTCTTAACAAGTTTCATTTATTCTCTATCATCCTGAAGTAGACTGCCTAATCTTTACATTTGTAGGTCCAAGCATCCCCCTTGCTAATGAACAGGAGATGCAAGCTATGGAAGGAGATGCCCCTGTTAAGCGAAGATCAGCTTTCACCTCCAAACTTCTCTTTGCAAAGAGGTCCTAGGATAGTGGCTCAGAGAGTCCTCTGCACAGGCAAACCTCTGACTAGAGGTCTGCCCTTTCACTTGCAATAAAGGTGCTGTCCATGCCAGGTGTGGGGGTGGAAGGGTTGAGAAGGGTCCCGTCTGTCATCTAGTAGCAGGTGCATCTGAGCGGGCTGGCTGGACCCTGATAGCACATTTGTCATATGAAGGGCTGTGTGGTATGTCAGCTTCTAGGGCAGCGGGGAACACAAGATGACCACACAATGCTTGGTTTCAGAGATGCAGGGAACAAGTCCCCCTCTTTGCCTTTGAGCTGCTCCTCTGGGCCAGCATGGAGCCAGATACATACAACAGCATTTACAGTGCAGTGGTGGAGGCCAGGCTGTCCCTAGGCACGAGTGTGAAGTCAACAAACTGTCACCGGGTTGCTTTCTTCTCGGCTTCCTGCCGTCTGGTCCCGCGCTCCCTGGTGCTCCAGTTTCTCCCCTCTCCCTCTCTGTTTTCACTCCAGATGGAGGCAGTGGTGGTGGGCATTAGACATTCACACTCAGAGGCAGATGTGTTGACTCCACAGGGGCATCCTCCTGCCCCTCAGACCCCAGTGCTGTTTACCAGAGAGGCCAGGTGGGCTTTGGCAGGGAGCGAAAGGTTCTGCAGCTGCAGACCCTCATAGTCATTGTCACAGGGAGCCCCACTGGCCTGACACTGGGCCCAGAAGCAGGACCCTGTCTGAAGGCAAAGGGTTGTATGCCCTGGAGGAGGCGAGAGCCAGCGGCAGGAACCATAGACCTCTCAGTCCACAGGTTCCGTGGAGGCCCAGACACACAAGTCGTAAGCCTTGACAAGACACAGAACTACTTAAGGGTTGTTTTCAGCCCTCTGTTAGAATGGGAGGAAAAATATCAGGCATGAAAAAGGTAGAAAGTTGATGCTTGCTGTACTGAACTTCCCGGGATGTGAGTGCCCTTGGAGGTGAGTGTCCATGCAGGTGAGTGTCCATGGAGGTGAGTGACTTGGAGGTGAGTGTCCATGGAGGTGAGTGTCCTTGGAGGTGAGTGTCCATGGAGGTGAGTGTCCATGGAGGTGAGTGCCTTGGAGGTGAGTGTCCATGCAGGTGAGTGTCCATGGAGGTGAGTGTCCTTGGAGGTGAGTGTCCATGGAGGTGAGTGTCCTTGGAGGTGAGTGTCCATGGAGGTGAGGGTCCATGGAGGTGAGTGCCTTGGAGGTGAGTGTCTTTGGGCACTGTCTTCAGATCTGAGCTCAGAGACCTGCAGCTGCCCCCTTGCTGTCCTGGCTCACTTGTCCAGTGGCTTCCATTTGCTTTTCCATAAATGGTGCTCTGTGGTGTGAGGACGCTCGTGCCAAGGCAAGTACATAGTCACTTCAGTCCCTTGGGGCTCTCTGCTGGAATTCGGTGTGCACTCCACCATCAAATCCTGATGTTATCACTTCCCCCAAAGCTGCGGCCTGCCTAGCTCTTGTGCTAATAGAAAGCTCCCTTCCAGAACAATGGACTGTCATTCAGAGAAAGCTTTTAATACATGTTTGTTCTGAGTGCAGTAAAATTGTGCTCTTAAAAAGAGTGAGTGCACAGATTAATAAGGAAAAGCCAGAAGCAGGCTGGGAGGCAGGGGGAGAGGTTGGGCTTGGGTTTCATAAGAGAGTGCTTGTGAAAGCGGTGGGATGGGGGAAATTGGCCAGTCTTGTCTCGGCCACATAGTTGAGATGTTACGTAGGGTTTTGGTCACAGGGAAGGTATCTTCTCAAGCACATGGAAATACAGTCTAACATCTGTGCAGATGTTCCCAGTCCCCAAACACTCATCCACCTCTCATGGCTGTTCATCTCGTTCTCGATGTCCTCCTCTCCTCTGTTCAACTGCTCCCCCAAATATTTCCTCACTTGGCCCTGTAACTCCTTTCCTCCTGTAGTAGGAATAGGGGTGGACAATTTTATCTTATTAATTGTATATGCAGTGAAAATGTAAGTTTTAATGTTCTGTGATGGCTTTAATCTTGCTGCAGCCCCCTCACCCAGCCTGGTAGAAAAAAAAGCCACTTTCCTAGTGTTTCAACTTGCCATTTAAAGTACCTGAGACCCTTTTGGTTGAAAGGTGTCTTTCAATTTAAAATAGTGCCCTTTGGGGAAACATTTCTTTGGGGGAAATTCGCAGTCTTCTAGATTTCTACTCCTACGTTTTTCTCCTCTCCAACAAGGTAGGGATGGGGCTCTCATGGGCAGGGGGAGGGGACCTCAGATGGATGCTGGTGGGTTTGCCATGACCCTGGGTCCTTTTTGCTCTCTGTGGCTGGGTGGGAGATGGTCTGGTCCCTGGGTCCCTTTGCAGAGCCTGCTACTGCAGGTGGCCCTTCCAGTGTCGTAGGCCACCCGCTGATGAAGCCCTGGTCTGGCTATTCGCTAAGTCACATTCTGTTGTGAAGCCAGCACCTTCCCTCCTCTCAGAGGGTTATACAGGACCTTCTCTGCTGATGGGATTTTCTCCGGAGCTTATCCTATTCTCTCTGACTTCATGCCTCCCCTCGGTCCCCATGTGCTATGTCCATGAAAAACATTAATCCTGGTGTTCTCCCCTCCCACTTTGGAGCTGTCTTTTGTGAAAAGGGACATGTAATGGGTTCAGCTGTGTCCAACATCCCCACACCCAGAAAGACACGTTGGAGTCCTAACCCCCAGTACCTCAGAAAGTGACCTGATTTGGTGATTGGGTCTCTACAGAGGTAATCAAGTTAAAATGAGGTCATGAGCATGGGCCCAAATGCAATAGGACTGGTGTTCTTATGAAATGCGGTAAAAAAGTAAGAAATCTGGACACAGAGACACAGAGAGAGGGAAGAGGATGTGAACATATGGGGAGAAGGCAGCTGTTTACAAGTCAAGGACAGGGTCTGGAACTGATCCTTCCCTCACAGTGCTCAGAGGGCACCAACCATGCTGACACCTTGATCTTGAACTTGTATTGATAGCTTCCACAACTGTGAGGCTATGAATTTCTGTTGTTTAAGCAGCCCAGTGGATGGTACTTTGTTATGGCAGCTTTGGAAAACTAGTATAGGAGGAATTGACTGCTTTTTTTTTTAAATATATATATATCAGTTGTCTTCCAGTGATCTCTTACTTACTTTATTTATTTATTTATTTATGGCTGTGTTGGGTCTTCGTTTCTGTGCGAGGGCTTTCTCTAGTTGTGGCGAAAGGGGGCCACTCTTCATCACGGGGCGCGGGCCTCTCACTGTCGCGGCCTCTCCTGCTGCAGAGCACAGGCTCCAGACGCGCAGGCTCAGTTATCGTGGCTCACAGGCCTAGCCGCTCCGCGGCACGCGGGATTCTCCCAGACCAGGGCTCGAACCCATGTCCCCTGCATCGGCAGGCAGACTCTCAACCACTGCGCCACCAGGGAAGCCCCGGCTTCTTTTTTTTACCCTGAGTGAGTAAAGCAGTCCTCCAAATTCTAGTCGTCAGCATTCTGTCAGTACTGAGTGTTCCTGACATGGACTAGTGAATCTCCCTGGAAACTTTTGAGGGTTGGGATTAGCTAGAGATTGATGCTGTTCATATGTGTTGAGCAAAGTAATTTAGGATGGACTAGGAAGGAGATTTCCACTTCCATTTCAAGGAGGATGTATGGCTCCAGGCCTCTCCATGAAAATGAAATTTATTTATCATTGTTTTGGCTTAGAATGATTTCCACTTAATCCAGGTTCCGCCTTGATTAGGTAAGTCCTCTTCTATTTCTTAACCAGGCTGGCGGGACCACAGACCCCAGTCCTCTGCTTGCCCTCATGTCCAAAGCACTGTTTCTCCAGCTTTTGACAGCCATCCAGAAGGATGCTAAGTGACAGTGTGACACACATCAGCCTACCTATCACAAGGGGTACTCAGGCCTTTATCAAAGTCAGGGCATTTTTGAAATATAGACTTTGGAAATTCTCTCCCCAGGGCTGCCTGCCTGATGCTGGTGCCCTCAGGTGTGATGACTGGGCAGCCACTTCTGGCTATATATCCAAGGTAGCTCTCATTCTGCTTGGCCAGCTCCTTCCAACAAGACCTGGGCTCAAGCTATTTCTTTTCACAATACTTCTGTGGCTTCTGAGCCTTTCGAAACATTCCTGCCGAATCTTGCTGGGGGAGAAGGTAACACTAAAACCGTGGATAGAGATTCTCGAGACACAAAGAGGAGAGCGTGAAAACTCAGGAAAACAAACTTGGCATCAGAGGACATCTAGGCAATCATGTGGCCCCACCCCTTGGCTTTCCTGATGCTGAGATGAGGTCCCCGACGTCAAGTGATTAGCCCCGCTCACAGAGTAAGTTAGAGGCAGGCTGGGAACGGGACCCATTTCTGCCTCCCAAGTGGGGGCTCCTTCTCTAAAGAAGAAGTGAGATGAGGCAGCTGAACTTGTTGATCGAATGAGTCTCTCAAGTAGACTCACAGACATAGAAAATAAACTTCCGGTTACCAAAGGGGAAAGCAGGGGAGATAAGCTAAGAGTTTGGGACTAATGGATACACGCTACTATATATAAAATAGGTAAACAACAAGGACCTGCTGTATAGCACAGGGAACTATACTCAGTATCTTGTAATAACCTATAAGGAAAAAGAATCTGAAAAAGAATATATATATATATATATGAACTGAATCACTTTGCTGTACACTTGAAACTAACACAGCATTATAAATTAACTATAGTTCAATTAGCAACAAAAAAAGAAATAGCCTCTCAACAGCCTCAGAAGTATCAACAGCCTCTCAGTTTACGGATCTTCTTCCTGTACCAAAGCTAGTCTTTTTTCCTGGCATATACATGAAGACCTCTCTCTCCATCCCTTTCTCTCCTCATTCAGAATCCTCCACCACCTGGTCCTAAACTACACGTCCCCCAGTTACTTCCATACATTTGCCCCAGGTTCTTTGGATCAAGCTACACCATTCCCTGACCATGCCTCCTGCTGCTGTTTCCTAGATTTTAGTGCTGGCAAAAACCTGGAGAAACTGTAAAGATGGAGATTCCCCGGCCTGTGTCTCAGCCTCAGACATTCTGGATCAGGAACCCCCACAGGAAGCCTCTGTGACTCTGATGTGGGAGGACCGGAAATCATGCCCTGAGAACCACTGCTTCTCAATTTCCCACCTCCCATGGGGCAGTTTCCTGCTAGTGTAAGAGAGGGCTTTGGAATTCCCACCCTCCCAATTATTAGCTAATTTGAGCTTGTTAATAACACACGGTCACTCTAAACCTGGTTTCACATCTGGATACCAGTGCCTATATTCCAGGGGTGTTAGGGAGGATTAAAAAACAATGTTTAGGGTAGTGAACATTAGCTTTGAGCAATTGGTAGTCACAGAGAATAAGGTGTAAAGGTTTCTTCTTTGGGGGTAGATGTGGTCTTAAAAGTAGCCTGGAGATGACTATGAAGCTCTGAAAGTTTAAAGAAATTAATGGCAAAGTATTAAGCCATAGGCTATGTAGAGGAAAGGGTGGGATTTTGATCAAGACGTTGCACAGTCCCCATAGATCCGGGGGGGTTTGAGACCCAAGCCTGAGCCAAGTGAGGTGACCTAGGGCAAGTCACATGTTCTGGCTGAAGCTCAACTACCTCGGTATCTATAAAACGGAGATAATAATAATGCTGCTGCCCTGACTACCCTGTGAGACTGTAGTGCTGATCAAATGGGACACACCTAAGCATTTTGTGAATTATAAAATTCTCTGGGAATACAAGCAAGCTATTTCACACCCAAAAGGCAGGTGCCTAATCCACTAGATATTTCTCTCAGGATTAGAATAAAGTGACCAGTTAAAAGAGCAGATTGTCAGGAAAAAACACCAACTTAAAATAGAGCCAGAATGGGATCTGTGCCTCATGTAGTCCAGAAAAGTATTCGATTACTGTTTCTTTGATTTACCTGTTTGTGGGAGTTGTGCGCTTGCTTTATCATGTGATTAAGGCTTTGGGATTCCTATTCCATTCTTCAGTCGCAGCTACACAACCTGTCATCCTCTTTTTCCGTGTTGCTGACCATATCAAGCTCACGTGGTAGGAACCTAAGGTAAAGCCTATGGGCAGTAAAAATACAAGCAACGAACAAGAAAACCAAAGAAGTGAAAGAGCCCACCGAGATTTCCTGACTTAATGCTGATAGAAGGTTGATGAAAATTGAACAAGGTCTGATTTAGAATTGGTGCACACATGCCTGGCTTTGAAGACTTCTGCGGTCTGTGCCTTTGGTAGCCTTTGTGCCTTCACCTCTCAGATCTGTCCTCTGCCAATCCGTTCATCCTGTTGAATGAATGGTCTGTGTTATTTCCCCAAACCACTGTGCACATTCCAACCACCGCCTTTGTTCAAATCATCAAACCCCCATCCCAGCCAGAGCCTCTTCTGCTGTGCTTGTGCTGTTAGTGCCTCTTTTTTCTTTAAGGGCACAAAGTCTTCCTCCAGAAATCCTTCCAGAGGCATCGGCCCTCTTTGTAAGATCTCTGTCTGTACCTTAGGTTACTGACAACATTGGCTTAGGTTGTCTCGTGCTGCTAGTTGTCTATTTGGACAGCTGCTCTATAGACTATACGGCCCTCAGGACTGTCTTTTTACCTCTGCATGCCAGGGTCTAGCACAGGTCCTGCAAACATGTTGGGAGCACAATCATTATTCACTACTGTTGATAAAGATTCTGAAATAATAGTCTCCTTTGATGAGAAATAGTAAACAGGGATGGGTAGTAACTTCTAAAGAGCAACCTGATGTGTGACCAGCCTGAACTAGGTGGAACGGTTATGTGCATGGGCTCTGGAATCAGACTGCTAGACTATTTCTTGCTTCCAAATATGTGTAAGCATTAATTAAAAACATTAAAAAACTGGACGCCCCACCACTTTAATAATAAAATTTATTTCTTCTTGACTTAGCATTCAAGCTGTCACATTCACTGGTCCATGAATTTAAAATGTCTTTTCATTTAGGCATTGGAAACAGACATAGAGCTGAATACTGAACCTATTTAAAAGAATTTGGAACAGCAGATATTATGCCAAAAAACTATTTTTTAACCTAGCAAGAAATGCTATTCTTCCAAGGCAGTAAACTCATATCTCTCACAAAGAGAATCTGTTAAGTGGTTATTTTATTTTTTTAACATCTTTATTGGAGTATAATTGCTTTACAATGGTGTGTTAGTTTCTGCTGTATAAAAAAGTGAAACAGCTACATGCATACGTATATCCCCATATCTGCTGCCTCTTGCGTCTCCCTCCCACCCTCCCTATTGCACCCCTCTAGGTGGTCACAAAGCACCAAGCTGATCTCCCTGTGCTATGTGGCTGCTTCCCACTAGCTATCTGTTTTACATTTGGTAGTGTATATATGTCAATGTTACCGTCTCACTTTGTCCCAGCTTACCCTTACCCCTCCCCATGTCCTCAAGTCCATGCTCTACGTCTGCGTCTTTATTCCTATCCTGCCCCTAGGTTTGTCAGAATCAATTTTTTTTTTTTTTAGATTCCATACATATATGTGTTAGCATACAGTACGGTATTTGTTTTTCTCTTTCTGACTTACTTCACTCTGTGTGACAGACTCTAGGTCCATCCGCCTCACTACAAATAACTCAGTTTCGCTTCTTTTTATGGCTGAGTAATATTGCATTGTATATATGTGCCACATCTTCTTTATCCATTCATCTGTTGATGCACACATAGGCTGCTTCCATGTCCTGGCTATTGTAAATAGAGCTGCAGTGAACATTGCAGTCATGTGGTACATGACTCTTTTTGAATTATGGTTTTCTCAGGGTATATGCCCAGTAGTGGGATTGCTGGGTCATATAGTAGTTCTAGTTTTAGCTTTTAAAGGAACCTCCATACTGTTCTCCACAGTGGCTGTATCAATTTACATTGCCACCAACAGTGCAAGAGGGTTCCCTTTTCTCCACACCCTCTCCAGCATTTATTGTTTGTAGATTTTTTTTGGTTGTCATTGTTGTTTGTAGATATTTTGATGATGGCCATTCTGACCGGTGTGAGGTGATACCTCATTGTAGTTTTGATTTGCATTTCTCTAATGATTAGTGATGTTGAGCATTCTTTCATGTGTTTTTTGGCAATCTGTATATCTTCTTTGGAGAAATGTCTATTTAGGTCTTCTGCCCATCTTTGGATTGGGTTGTTTGTGTTTTTGATATTGACCTACATGAGCTGCTTGTATATTTTGGAGATTAATCTTTTGTCAGTTGTTTCATTTACAATTATTTTCTCCCATTCTTGAGTGTTGTCTTTTCATCTTGTTTATGGTTTCCTTTGCTGTGCAAAAGCTTTTAAGTTTCATTAAGTCCCATTTGTTTATTTTTGTTTTTATTTCCATTTCTCTAGGAGGTGGGTCAAAAAGGATCTTGCTGTGATTTATGTCATAGAGTGTTCTGCCTATGTTTTCCTTTAAGTTTTATACTATCTGGGCTTACAATTAGGTCTTTAATCCATTTTGAGTTTATTTTTGTGTATGGTGTTAGGGAGTGTTCTAATTTCATTCTTTTACATGTAGCTGTCCAGTTTTCCTAGCACCACCGTTGAGTGGTTCTTTTTTTGTTTGTTTTCCACCATTGTGACCATAGTCACATTTAAATAATTACATCCAATGAAGGGATTTTCTTATGAGACAAACTCCAAACGCTTAGGCCATGCTATGGTGAATTTTCCAAGGGAGGCCAAGTTTCCCAGGTATTTGAGGCTCAGGGACTCAGAAATAAATGTACAGATGGCATGAACTTATAACTTGTCCTTCCACAATGCAAATGCACCTTGTATTACCAAAAATTTATCTTTTTTCTCAAGACCTTAGAGGTCTAAATTAAACTGAAGAAACATACATGTAATTCTTGAGTTAATTTGCCAGCCTTTATTTTGATAATGCTGCCAGCTATACCTTATTTTAAATAGTGTTGTGAGATATGCGACAGATGAAGTTAGACAAAGAAAACCACAGCCACAGAAGAGGCAGCTAACCATCACTCCTGCCCACTGGCGATAGGTGGATGCCCGGATAGGAGCTCTGCTGCTGATTGGCTGGTAGGAGGTACTGCAGAGAAACACCTGCCGGCTCTCCTACCTTCTAGGTGGCAAATCAGTCTAGTCCAGACCCAGACATGAGGAAGAAGTGGACTCCCAACCAGAGTGTAATGAAAGTACTTGACCCAGCAGCTCTTCAGCAAATGGAGACTGATAAAGCTGCTCTGAGGGGACGCTGCTCTTGTGGGACCCTCTCACTCTCCACCGGGAGCCCCATTTTGCTATCCCTCTGCGCAGGGGGCAGGATTAAAATCTGTGCCTTAGCAAATGACAGATGACTTAACAATGGATCATGGGAATGGATCATGAGTAGTTTGCTGCTCAAATACTAAGAAGCCCTGCTTAGAATATTTTCCCCTTCAATTTGTTTCTGGGATGAGATGCTCAAGCGTCAGCCTGTCCTCGTGGCCTAGAAGGCATGACGTCTTGGCTCTAGGACTGAATCCAGAGAAGGTACACCTTGGGTAGACACTGAGCTGTCTTTGTGCTTCACTTTCTCCATGTACAAACTGAGTGCTTTAGGCTTTGGAGAAGGCAATTCACGTGGGCAAATGAAGCTGAACTTGAACAGCTTCTGCCAGTGACTGGAGTTCTTAGTGATGCAGGGCCTCCAGTAGTTGAAACTTGCTGCCCATCACCCCTATTCAGAGAACCATCCCCAAAATTTCTGCATCCAAGGCTCTGTGAGAAATCTAGCAGCCTATGCCCTAGGGAAAGGCTTCTTCTTCTTTTTTTTTTTTTAAAGCACATTTGAAGAAGGAACAATACTGCTCTGTCTTTCTCTCCACTCCTCCCACCTGGCCCCAGTGAGTGAATGCCCCTTTCAGGCAGCTGGAAAACAGCTGAACAAATGCAGTGGCAGCTCTGCACAGAGCAGGGCTGCATATGAGCTGTCCCGAGCTCAGGCCTGAAAAACATTATTAAAGCCAGTGATCTTTGGCAGGAGCTGGTGAGATTAAGTATTGTTGGGAAATTTCTGGATTTAGTTTTTTTTGTTTTGTTTTGTTTTTTGTTTTTTGTTTATTTTTTCAGTACGTGGGCTTCTCACTGCTGTGGCCTCTCCTGTTGCAGAGCACAGGCTCCGGACGTGCAGGCTCAGTGGCCATGGCTCACGGGCCCAGCCACTCCACGGCATGTGGGATCTTCCCGGACCAGGGCATGAACCTGTGTCCCCTGCATCGGCAGGCGGACTCTCAACCGCTGCACCACCAGGGAAGCCCAGTTTTTTTTTTTAACACGTTTGTTGCAGTATAATTGCTTTACAATGGTGTGTTAGTTTCTGATTTATAACAAAGTGAATCAGCTATATATATACATATATCCCCATATCTCCTCCCTCTTGCTCTCTCTCCCACCCTCCCTATACCACCCCTCTAGGTGGACACAAATCACTGAGCTGATCTCCCTGTGCTGTGCGGCTGCTTCCCACTAGCTATCTATTTTACATTTGGTATTGTATATATGTCCATGCCACTCTCTCACTTCGTCTCAGCTTACCCTTCCCACTCCCCGTGTCCTCAAGTCCATTCTCTACGTCTGAGTCTTTATTCCTGTCCTGCCCCTGGGTTCTTCAGAACCAATTTCTTTTTTTTTTTTTTAGATTCCATATATATGTGTTAGCATACAGTATTTGTTTTTCTCTTTCTGAGTTACTTCACTCTGTATGACAGATTCTAGGTCCATCTACCTCACTACAAATAACTCAGTTTCGTTTCTTTTTAATGGCTGAGTAATATTCCATTATATATATGTGCCATATCTTCTTTACCCATTCATCTATCTTTGGACATTTAGGTTGTTTCCATCTCCAGGCTATTGTAAATAGAGCTGCAATGAATATTTTGGTACATGACTCTTTTTGAATTATGGTTTTCTCAGGGTATATGCCCAGTAGTGGGATTGCTGGGTCATATGGTAGTTCTATTTTTAGTTTTTTAAGGAACCTCCATACAGTTCTCCATAGTGGCTGTATCAATTTACATTCTCACCAACAGTGCAAGAGGGTTCCCTTTTCTCCACACCCTCTCCAGCATTTATTGTTTGTAGATTTTTTGATGATGGCCATTTTGACTGGTGTGAGGTGATACCTCACTGTAGTTTTGATTTGCATTTCTCTAATGATTAGTGATAATTGAGCATCCTTTCATGTGTTTTTTGGCAGTCTGTATATCTTCTTTGAAGAAATGTCTACTTAGGTCTCCTGCCGATTTTTGGATTGGGTTGTTTGTTTTTTTGATATTAAGCTGCATGAGCTGCTTGTATGTTTTGGAGATTAATCCTTTGTCAGGTGCTTCATTTGCAAATATTTTCTCCCATTCTGAGGGTTGTCTTTTGGTCTTGTTTATGGTTTCCTTTGCTGTACGAAAGCTTTTAAGTTTCATTAGGTCCCATTTTTTTATTTTTGGTTTTATTTTCATTACTCTAGGAGGTGGGTCAAAAAGGATCTTGCTGTGATTTATGTCATAGAGTGTTCTGCCTATGTTTTCCTCTAAGAGTTTGATAGTGTCTGGCCTTGCAACTAGGTCTTCAATCCATTTTGAGTTTATTTTTGTGTGTGGTGTTAGGGAGTGTTCTAATTTCATTCTTTTACATGTAGCTGTCCAGTTTTCCCAGCACCACTTATTGAGGAGGCTGTCTTTTCTCCATTGTATATTCTTGCCTCCTTTATCAAAGATAAGGTGACCATATGTGCATAGGTTTATCTCTGGGTTTTCTATCCTGTTCCATTGATCTATCTTTCTGTTTTCGTGCCAGTACCATACTTTCTTGATTACTATAGCTTTGTAGTATAGTCTGAAGTCAGGGATCCTGATTCCTCCAGCTCCGTTTTTCGTTCTCAAGATTGCATTGACTATTCGGGGTCTTTTGTGTTTCCATACAAATTGTGAAATTTTTTGTTCTGGTTTTGTGAAAAATGTCATTGGTAGTCTGGTAGGGATTGCATTGAAACTGTAGATGGCTTTGGCTAGTATAGTCATTTTCACAATGTTAATTCTTCCAATCCGAGAACATGCTATATCTCTCCATCTGTTTATATCGACTTTAATTTCTTTCATCAGTGTCTTACAGTTTTCTGCATACAGGTCTTTTGTCTCCTTAGGTAGGTTTATTCTTAGGTATTTTATTCTTTTTGTTGCCATGGTAAATGGGAGTGTTTCCTTAATTTCTCTTTCAGATTTTTCATCATTAGTGTATAAGAATGCAAGAGATTTCTGTGCATTAATTTTGTATCCTGCTACTTTATGAAATTCATCGATTAGCTCTAGTAGTTTTCTGACAGCATCTTTAGGATTCTCTATGTAGAGTATCATGTGATTTGCCAACAGTGACAGTTTTACTTCTTATTTTCTGATTTGGTTTCTTTTATTTCTTTTTCTTCTCTGATTGCTGTGGCTAAAACTTCCAAAAGTGTGTTGAATAATACTGGTGAGAGTGGGCAACCTTGTCTTATTCCTGATCTTAGTGGAAATGCATTCAGTTTTTCACCATTGAGAATGATGTTGGCTGTGGGTTTGTCATATATGGCCTTTATTATGTTGAGGTAGGTTCCCTCTATGTCCACTTTCTGGAGAGTTTTTATCATAAATCGGTGTTCAGTTTTGTTGAAAGCTTTCTCTGCATCTATTGAGATGATCATATGGTTTTTCTCCTTCAGTTTGTTATTATGGTTTATCACATTGATTGATTTGTGTATGTTGAAAAATCCTTGCAATCCTGCAATAAACCCCACTTGATCATGGTGTATGCTCCTTTTAATGTGCTGTTGGATTCTGTTTGCTAGTATTTTGTTGAGGATTTTTGCATCTATATTCATCAGTGATATTGGCCTGTAGTTTTCTTTTTTTGTGACATCCTTGTCTGGTTTTGGTATCAGGGTGATGGTGGCCCCGTTGAATGAGTTTGGGAGTGTTCCTCCCACTGCTATATTTTGCGAGCGTTTGAGAAGGATAGGTGTTAGCTCTTCTCTAAACGTTTGATAGAATTCGTCTGTGAAGCCATCTGGTCCTGGGCTTTTGTTTGTTGGAAGATTTTGAATCACAGTTTCAATTTCAGTGTTTGTGATTGGTCTGTTTATATTTTCTGTTTCTTCCTGGTTCAGTCTCAGAAGGTTGTGCTTTTCTAAATATTTGTCCATTTCTTCCAGGTTGTCCACTTTATTGGCATAGAGTTGCTTGTTGTAGTCTCTCATGATCCTTTGTATTTCTGCAGTGTCAGTTGTTACTTCTCCTTTTTCATTTCAATTCTATTGATTTGAATCTTCTCCCTTTTTTTCTTGATGAGTCTGGCTAATGGTTTATCAATTTTTTTAATCTTCTCAAAGAACCAGCTCTTAGTTTTATTGATCTTTGCTATCATTTTCTTCATTTCTTTTTCATTTATTTCTGATCTGATCCTTATGATTTCTTTCCTTCAGCTAATTTCGGGGGTTTTTTGTTCTTCTTTCTCTAATTGCTTTAGGTGTAAGGTTAGGTGATTTATTTGAGACATTTCATGAGGTAGGATTGTATTGCTATAAACTTCCCTCTTAGAACTGCTTTTGTTGCATCCCATAGGTTTTGGGTCATCTTGTTTTCATTGTCATGTGTTTCTAGGTATGCTTTGATTTCCTCTTTGATTTCTTCAGTGATCTCTTTGTTATTTAGTAGTATATTGTTTAGCCTCCATATATTTGTATTTTTTACAGATTGTTTTCCTGTAACTGATATTTAGTCTTGTAGCATTGTAGTCGGAAATGATACCTGATAAGATTTCAATTTTCTTAAATTTACCTAGGCTTGATTTGTGACCAAAGATATGGTCTCTCCTGCAAAATGTTCCATGAGCACTTGAGAAGAAAGTTTATTCTGTTTTTTTGGATGGAATGTTCTATAAATATGAATTAAGTCCATCTTGTTTAATGTATCATTTAAAGCTTGTGTTTCCTTCTTTATTTTCATTTTGGATGATGTGTCCATTGGTGAAAGTGGGGTGTTAAAGTCCCCTACTATGAATGTGTTACTGTCAATTTCCCCTTTTATGGCTGTTACCATTTGCCTTAAGTGTTGAGGTGCTCCTATGTTGAATGCATAATTATTCATAATTGTTATATATCTTCTTCTTGGATTGATCCCGTGATCATTATGTAGTGTCCTTCTTTTTCTCTTGTAATAGTCTTTATTTTAAAGTCTATTTTGTCTGATATGACAATTGCTACTCTAGCTTTCTTTCTTTTGATTTCCATTTGCATGGAATATATTTTTCCACCCCTTCACTTTAGTCTGTATATGTCCCTCAGTCTGAAGTGGGTCTCTTGTAGACAGCATATATACAGGTCTTGTTTTTGTATCCACTCAGCCAATCTGTGTCTTTTGGTGGGAGCATTTAATCGATTTACATTTAAGGTAATTATTGATATGTATGTTCCTATTACCATTTTCTTAATTGTTTTGGGTTTGTTATTGTAGGTCTTTTCATTCTCTTGTGTTTCCTACCTGGACAAGTTCCTTTAGCATTTGTTGTAAAGCTGGTTTGGTGGTGCTGAATTCTCTTAGCTTTTGCTTGTCTCTAAAGGTTTTAATTTCTCCATCAAATCTGAATGAGATCCTTGCCGGGGAGAGTAATCTTGGTTGTAGGTTTTTTCCTTTCATCACTTTAAATATGTCCTGCCACTCCCTTCTGGCTTGCAGAGTTTCTGCTGAAAGATCAGCTGTTAACCTTATGGGGATTCCCTTGTATGTTATTTGTTGTTTTTCCCTTGCTGCTTTTAATATTTTTTCTTTTTATTTAATTTTTGATCGTTTCATTAATATGTGTCTTGGCATGTTTCTCCTTGGATTTATCCTGTATGGGACTCTGCTTCCTGCACTTGATTGACTATTTCCTTTCCCATATTAGGGAAGTTTTCATCTATAATCTCTTCAAATATTTTCTCAGTCCCTTTTTATTCTCTTCTTCTTCTAGGACCCCTATAATTTGAATGTTGGTGCGTTTAATGTTGTCCCAGAGGTCTCTGAGACTGTCCTCAATTCTTTTCATTCTTTTTTCTTTATTCTTTTCTGAGAATGTTATTTCCACTATTTTATCTTCCAGGTCACTTTTCCATTCTTCTGCCTCTTTTATTCTGCTATTGATTCCTTCTAGAGAATTTTTAATTTCATTTATTGTGTTGTTCATCATTGTTTGTTTGCTTTTTAGTTCCTCTAGGCCCTTGTTAAACATTTCTTGTATTTTATCCATTCTAGTTCCAAGATTTTGGATCAATTTTACTATCACTACTCTGAAATCTTTTTCAGGTATAGTGCCTATTTCCACTTCATTTGTTTGGTCTGGTGGGTTTTTACCTTGTTTCTTCATCTGCTGTTTATTTCTCTGTCTTCTCATTTTGCTTAACTTACTGTATTTTAGGTCTCCTTTTTGTAGGCTGCAGGTTCGTAGTTCCCTTTGTTTTTTGTGTCTGCTTCTAGTGGGTAAGGTTGGTCCAGTGGGTTGTGTAGGCTTCCTGGTGGAGGGGACTGGTGCCTGTGTTCTGGTGGATGAGCCTGGATTTTTCTTTCTGTTGGGCAGGACCACGTCCAGTGGTGTGTTTTGGGATGTCTGTGAACTTATTATGATTTCAGGCAGCCTCTCTGCTAATGGGTGGGTTGTGTTCCTGTCTTGCTAGTTGTTTGGCATAGGGTATCCAGCGCTGTAGCTTGCTGGTCATTGAGTGGACCTGGGCCTTAGTGTTGAGATGGAGATCTCTGGGAGAGCTTTTGCTGTTTGGTATTATGTGGGGCAGGGAGGTCTCTTGTGGACCAATGTCCTGAACTCGGCTCTCCCACCTCAGAGGCTCAGGCCTGACACCCGGCTGGATTACCAAGACCCTGTCAGCCACACGGCCCAGTACATGGGGAGTTTCTTGCCTTTGGGGAAGTCTGAGGTCTTCTGCCAGTATTCAGTAGGTGTTCTGTAGGAGTTGATCGACGTGTAGATGTGTTTCTGATGTATTTGTGGGGAGGAAGGTGATCTCCACGTCTTACTCCTCTGCTATCTTGAAGGTATGATGGGTTTAGTTTTTTTTTTTTTTTTTCCTACGTGGGTCTCTCACTGTTGTGGCCTCTCCCGTTGAGGAGCACAGCCTCTGGATGTGCAGGCTCAGCGGCCATGGCTCACAGGCCCAGCCTCTCCACGGCATGTGGGATCTTCCTGGACTGGGGCACGAACCCGTGTCCCCTGCATTGGCAGGCGGATTCTCAACTACTGCGCCACCAGTGAAGCCCCTAGTTTTAAGTCTTCCTCTCTTAGGCTCCTCCCTTCAGGAAAGGAGCACATTCGGAGAAGCAAATTTGTTTACTTGCTTGATATTCTTCCATCTGTAAAGTGTTAGCAGCCTGTTTGTTATGGTCCTGGTTTAGTACGGGGCAGAAGGGAGGGAATTGGAGGTATAGGTGGAAGGATTCCTTGATTTAAAAAGACAACAGTCCAACCAAAGAAAATCCACAGACCAGGCCGCAGGCCCAGTGTCTATTGGACAAGACTCTGTAAACAAAGACCCAAATTGTCCACATCATAACATTACTGAGTTTCCCTTCTCATTTTGCGATGCCCGTATAAGCAGATAAGGGGAATTAGTATTCTGTGTTGTCATCTCTTTCAATCAGCACATCTTATCACATTTTTGACTGATCACATAGGTGAGTTCAGGTACCCTCATTTCCCCCAATTCTTGGACCCTGTCTCTATGCTGCAGCTGAGTTCAGTGAGAGGATGAGTGAGCATAAGCATTGTAGCTCCAAACTTTGGAGCTCATGGAACTCTCCAGCCTCAGCCCAGAGTAATTGAGATTGCTCTGAAATTTTTGAAGCTATGTGTGTGAACTAGCCCTGCTGATGACTCTGAGGGCATATTCTGTCTCTCCTCCAGTGTGTGCATCCTAACTGTTTGAGGTAATGGTCTCTGAGATATCTTTTTCCATCTCTTCACTTTCAGTCTGTATGTGCCTTTAGCCCAGAAGTGAGTCTCTGATAGTCAGCATTTTGAAGATTCATGTTTGCTTATCCAGTCAGCCACCCCATGTATTTTTTAAAAATTGGAGTATAATTGCTTTACAATCTTGTGTTAGTTTCTGCTATACAATGAAGTGAATCAGCTATTTGTATATGTATATCCCCTCCCTCTTGGACCTCCCTCCCACCCCCCTCATCCCACCCATCTAAGTTGTCACAGAGCACTGAGCTGAGCTTCCTGTGCTATACAGCAGATTCCCACTAGCTATCTGTTTTACACATGGTAGTGTATTTATGTCACACCTAATCTCCCAATTCGTCCCATCCTGCCCTTCCCCCCATGTCCAAATGTCCGTTCTCTACATCTATGTCTCTATTCCTGCCCTACAAATATGTTCATCTGTACCATTTTTCTAGATTCCACATATATGCATTAATATACGATATTTATTTCTCTCTTTCTGGATTGCTTCACTCTGTATGACAGACTCTGGTTCCATCCACATATCTACAGATGACCCAGTTTTGTTCCTTTTTATGGCTGAGTAATATTCCATTGTATGTATGTGCCACATCTTCTTTACCCATTCATCTATTGTTGGACATTTAGGTTGTTTCCGTGTCCTGGCTATTGTAAATAGTGCTTTAATGAGCATCGAGGTACATGTGTTCTGGTTTTTTTTTTTTTTTTTTTTTTTTGCAGTACATGGGCCTCTCACTGCTGCGGCCTCTCCTGTTGTGGAGCACAGGCTCCGGATGCGCAGGCCCAGTGGCCATGGCCTACAGGCCCAGCCTGTAGTGTGTGGGATCCTCCCGGACTGCGGCATGAACCTGTGTCCCCCGCATCGGCAGGTGGACTCTCATCAACTGTGCCACCAGGGAAGCCCATGTGTTCTTTTGAATTATGGTTTTCTCAAGGTATATGCCCAGTAGTGGGATTGCTGGGTCATGTGGTAGTTCTATTTTTAGTTTTTTAAGGGACCTCCATACTATTCTCCATAGTGACTATATCAATTTACATTCCCACCAATGGTGCAAGAGGGTTCCCTTTTCTCCACACCCTCTCCAGCATTTATTGTTTGTAGATTTTTTGATAATGGCCATTGTGACCAGTGTGAGTTGATACCTCATTGTAGTTTTGATTTGCGTTTCTCTAATAATTAATGATGTTGAGCATCACGACAGTATAGTACTGGCATAAAAACAGAAATATAGATCAGTGGTATAGGATAGAAAGCCCAGAGATAAACCCATGCACATATGGTCACCTAATTTATGACAGAGGAGGCAAGAACATACAATGGAGAAAAGACAGCCTCTTCAATAAGTGGTGCTGGGAAAACTGGACAGCTACAAGTAAAAGAATGAAATTAGAACACTACCTAAGACCATATACCAAAATAAACTCCAAATGGGTTAAAGACCTAAATGTAAGACCAGACACTATACAGCTGTTAGAGGAAAACATAGGAAAAACACTCTCTGACATAAACCACAGCAAGATCTTTTTTGACCCACCTCCTAGAGTAATGAAAATAAAACCAAAAATAAACAAATGGGACCTAACGAAACTTAAAAGCTTTTGCCCAGCAAAGGAAACCATAAGTAAGATGGAAAGACAACCCTCAGAATGGGAGAAAATATTTGCAAATGAAGCAATGGACAAAGGATTAATTTCCAAAATATGTAAACAGCTCATGGAGCTCAATATCAAAAATCAAACAACCCAATTAAAAAATGGGTGGAAGACCTAAATAGACATTTAACCAAAGATGACATACAGATGGCCAAGAGGTATACCCCATGTCTTTTGATCAGAGTATTTAGTCCCTTGACATTTAAAGTCATTACATTTTATTAACTGTTTTCCAGTTGTTTTTGTAGTTCTTCTCTGTTCATTTCTTCTTCTTTTTGATTCTTCCTTTGTGTTTTAATGATTTTCTTTAGTAGTATGCTTGTGTTTCTTTCTTTTTAGTTTTTGTGTATCTATTATACCATTTTTCATTTGTGGTTACCATGGGGTTTATATGTGTTGACCTACAATTATATCTACTTGTTTTAAACCAGCAGTCATTTAAGTTCAAACACATTCTAAAAGATCTACATTTTTTACTCCCCTCCCCCACATTTTGTGTTTTTGATGTCATATTTTATATTTTCACATTTATATATTAACTATTTATGGTAGTTATAGTTGCTTTTACACTTTTTTCTTTTAATCTATGTACTGGCTTATTTAAGTGGTTTATCCTCAGTCTTTACTGTGTATTTACATTTCCTAGTAGGATTTCGCCTTTCCTATAGATTCTTACTTCTTTTCCACTTTAGCCGAGACCCTTCAATATTTCTTTAAGGGTAAGTTTAGTATTGATGAAGTAACTATTTTATTTTTTGTTTGTTTGTTTGTTTTTTTGCGGTACGCGGGCCTCTCACTGTTGTGGCCTCTCCCGTTGTGGAGCACAGGCTCCGGACCCGCAGGCTCAGCGGCCATGGCTCACGGGCCCAGCCGCTCCGCGGCATGTGGGATCTTCCCGGACCGGGGCACGAACCCGCGCCCCCTGCATCGGCAGGCGGACTCTCAACCGCTGTGCCACCAGGGAAGCCCGAAGTAACTATTTTAGTTTTTGCCTGTCTGAGAAGTTCTTTTTTTAATCTCTCCTTCTATTCTGAATGATAATCTTGCTGGGTAGAATATCCTAGGTTTCAGGGTTTTTCCTTCCAGCCCTTTGAATATATCATGCCATTCCCTTCTGTCCTGCAAAGTTTCTGCAGAGAAATCGGCAGATAGCCTTATGGGGACTCCCTGGTATATGACTCTTTGTTTTTCTCTTGCTGCCTTTAGAATTCTCTCTTTATATTTAACTTTTGCCATTTTAATTATGGTATGTCTTGGTGTGGTCTGTTTGGGTTTATCTTGTTTGTGACTCTCTGTACTTCCTGTTCCTGGATATCTATTTCCTTCTTCAGTTTTGGGAATTTTTCAACCATAATTTTCTGAAGTACATTTTCAATCCCCTTCTCTTTCTCTTCTCCGTCTGGGACCCCTATAATGCAAATGTAGGTATGCTTAATGTTATTCTAGAGATCTCTTAAATTGCCTTTACTTTTTAAATTAGTTTTTCTTTTTGCTGTTCTGATTGGGTGATTTCCATTATTCTATCTTCCAGATCACTTACACATTCTTCTGTATCACTTAGTCTGCTATTCATTCTTTCTAGGGTGTTGTTTATTTCAGCTATTGAATCCTTCATATCTGATTAATCTTCTTGTGTTTTCTAGTTCCTTGTTAAAATATTCACTGTTTACATCAATCCTTTCCCCTAATTCAGTTAACATTTTTTATTACCAATGTTTTGAATTCTTTATCTGATAAATTGTTTATTTCTGTTTTGTTATTTATTTTTTCAGAAGTTTTCTCTTGCTCTTTCAGTTGGGAGTAGTTCTTTTGCCTTTTTATTATGCCTAACTTTCTCTGCCCCTATGAAATTAGGTGAAATTACTTATCTATTGTCGTCTTGAAGGCATGTTCTCATGTGGGAATGCCCCCATACAGACTGCATATGTCCAGTGCCTTTGGTGTGGGCTGGTAGCTGTCGCCTTGGTAGGGTGGTGGGGCTGGAGGTGGAGGGGCTAGAGCCAGCACCACATGTGAGGTAGGACTCCCTCTCTGCTCAGTGGTTATCACTGCCCTGTTAGGGTGGTGGTGGTCTGATCCCAAGTTGCTGGAGCAGAAGCCCTGAGGGTTGGGCCCAAGCTGCTTCTGTTCCTTTCAAGTGTGTGTGTTTTCCTTCTCCTTGCACCAGGATGTTTGCCTCAGAGGAAGGGAGTGCTGATGCACATAAGGCCTGCATGCAGACAGAGGTCTGATGAGCTACCTGTGTAGGTGTCCATAACCCCACTCAGACACAGACTCTGGTGCAAGTCCTCTTTGTCCCTCAGAGCCAATCACTGCCCCCTGCCTCCTCTGCCCCTGCCCTGTTGTGGAACTGTCCTCAGGGCTGGCGGGGGCCCACATGGACTCTCAGCATGTGTTGGGAGATTAGGTGTGTTGGAGTGGCCACTGTCAGAGATCTGGATGGCTTCTGAGGCACTGTCTGAAAAAGTGCCAACAATGGCCACCACTGCCCCACCCAGGCTTTTCCTCGGGACCAGGTCATCTCTGAAGCCTGTAGTCAAGTCTTTTACCTAGTCATGTGTGCCCTAGATCCAGTGTCATGCTGTAGTGTGGAGTGAGCAAGGCCGGAGAAGGAGAGTTCACTCAGCTTGGGCTGGGGTGCACAGTGAGACATTCACAGGAAGCCTGGCAGCCACTAGGGCAGATGTCTCTCTGCCCTGCCTTGGGGGTTAGCGGGTACACGTGTGCTCCTCACAAGCAGAGTCTAGGACTCTCCCAGCCCTTCTGTTTGTCCCAGTGGCCCTACAACAAGCTGAAGGGCCTTGTCTCCTCTGTGCAGGCCCCAGGACTGGGGAGCCCAATCTGTGGCTCGAACTGCTCACTCCCCAGAGCAGGTGTCCACCCCTGTAATCTCCCTCTGAATCCCTTCCCAGGGGGCACTCGTTCCGACCTGATCACTTTTCTTCCCTTTCTACCCAATTTCATGTGTATCTTTCTTATAGCCTTGATTGTATAGGAACCCTCTGCCAATTTCCAGTTCGTTTTCAGTGAGAATTTTTCCATATGTAGTTGTATGTTTGATGTGTTCATGGTGGGGAGGTGAGCTCCACATCCTCTTACTCTGCTATCTTGAACCCTCCACTGTTATGGTCAATCTTTTAAATTTAAGCCATTATAGTAGATGTGTAGTGACATTTCATTCTAGTACATGGGTACTGACAGATGAAGACAACGCTGGCCCTGTGTGGGCTGAGGGTGAGGTATTCTGATACTTATCCTGGTTCTTCCCAGTTCTGCCATGAGCAGCTATTGACATCAGGTAGAGTAGCTCTTTTGTTTGGATCCAAGCATTTTCCTCTGCCCTGACACAGGCACTTGTGTGCCATGAAGGGACTGGGTCCCTCATGTGCAGAAACCTTCACTAAGAGGTCACTTTCCTCTGTGGTTTCCTGGAGGACATGAGGACAAATTGCTGGCATATTGCTTTTGGAGTCAGGATTCAGACCTTGGGCCCCCCATCCATTCTTCTGAGCGTTGCCCATTAAATTGCCGTGAACCAGTTTCCTGAGGGCCATTCCTGACCAGCAGTGGTGGACCCTCCGGGGGCCCTCAGAGCAGCCACACTTGCAGTGCATCCCCTGACATGCAGACCTTCGGGACTTCAGGCTGTAGCTCGGATTGCTGCCCAGCTCTCCTCAGCTTTGAGGCTGGCTGGACCAGGACACAAATCATGGGGAAAGCAGGGAAACCTTTTTCATTCTCTTTCATTTTCAGAAGAGCCAGATTTCATTATTTCCATGACTTATTTAGAAAATCCAATGGGTTTCTGACCAGCCCCAGTTTTCTTCCTCCCCTTTCTTCCTTCTTTTCCTCCCTCCTTTCCTTTCTTCCTCCCTCCCTCTTTCCACTTCATTTCTTTTCCTCCCTTCCTGTCTGTCTCCTTCCTTTTCTTGACAAGCTCCCTCCATCAGCTTCAGTCATTAGATAAGGTGTATTCAAGGTCTGAAGGGACTCCTTCCTTTGAAGGGGACATCTTTCCATGGCACCCCTGTGGGGTCCCTGAGACCTCGTCTTGTCAGGCAGGTAAACAAACACCTCCTGACATAGAAAAGACTTAGCTCTCAAAAGATTCAAACGAGGACGTTATAGGGAATTGAGACATGGGAATCAAACTAGGACCTCTTTTGAGGGGTTCAAAGGAACACACTGGTTTTATTCATGCCCATTTCCTATCTGTAATGAGAAAGCAGGGTACAGTCAGGCCAAGTGTAACCATAGTTGAGCATAACAAATAGAGAAGCTCTTTTTTCATGGAACTAAAATACAGGCTGATGTCGAGCTCTCTTTGTCTCTTGGCTTTGGAAAAAGCAGGGTAGGGAATAGGGAAATGCATTAAGTGTCGGGTTGTCCAACTCATTACAGGGAGGTCTCTCCTGTTCTCTATAACTCTGCTTACCTTTCTGACAGCCAATCAGCTCTCCTTTAACTCTTTCACTATATTCCCCTATATGACCAACAATGCAGGATTTTTCATGACCCAGAGAATAACAGTCGGCTATAGAAGTGGGAGGCAATTGCCAGGAATTTTTATTTGTAGAGAAATCCCTAGAGAAGCTCTTCTCCATCCCCACCCGACTCCCATTCTGGTTGGCCCAACATCCAGAGAACCCAGTCTAAGAAAACGGGTGAGTCTGTCCCCGAAGGTCCTTATAACTTAGAGTGAGGGAAAGTCTGGAACTGGACATCCATCTCCCATGCTGCCATCTGGTACACACTGAGTGGTGTCCCATGAATGAAGCACCTGCAGCGTGTCAGAACTGCCAGGACACTAACCCTGACATCACCTGGCACACACATAGAGCTGGGCTCTCTGGAGCTGTGAGCTCATTCCTCAGGGCGGAAAGAGGTGGGTTATTTGTGTGTTTTCTGTCTAAAGATGACTGCTTCAGACCTGACCTTGTGGAGGCTTCTTGGCTTAGCGTGAGGTGATGTCACTCAGTGCTTCCTGCAGCTGCTGTAGCGTGAGGGGTCACCCTCTCCCCCACCAAGTCCCCAGAGAGGAGCAGCCGTTGAGAGCCAGCGTGTGTGGGCCTCACGATGGAAACGTCACTCTACTTGGGGAGACAGGACAAAAGTGGTGTTCAACAGAGCAAGCGGGTTAACAGGTGGCCTGAGTGATTGAGAACCTGTGTGAGCCCGAAGTATATCCACACCTCCTCCCTAACCCTTTGGGATGTGGTCCACATCAGGCTAAGCCCAAAGTCTCTTTTGGGTCCAAGTAGTCTACATGATCTGCTAAGTCATTCTTAGAAAAAAATCCAATGTTCTTGAATACTACCACTGGGTTGAAGTTTTTTTTTTTTTTTTTAAATTATGTTTTTATAAGTAGTGGACTAGTCAGAGATCTGATGTTCTAGAGAGTCATTTTCCCCAACTGATTATCCACAGAATCTCAGTCTGCAGAACAACTGGTTTACATTAAACACACAAACCAAAATAAAAATATACTCAAATATATTTATTCAATTTTTTTTTTTTTTTTTTTTTTTTTGTGGTACGCGGGCCTCTCACTGTTGTGGCCTCTCCCGTTGCAGAGCACAGGCTCCGGATGCGCAGGCTCAGTGGCCATGGCTCACGGGCCCAGCCGCTCTGCGGCATGTGGGATCTTCCCGGACCGGGTCACGAACCCATGTTCCCTGTATCGGCAGGCGGACTCCCAACCACTGCGCCACCAGGGAAGCCCTCAAATATGTTTAACAAAGGTTGAAAAGCATCTTCTTTTGGACATTTGAACTGTACATTAGCATATTAGAGGATCAAAAAGTCCTGCTGACATTTTCAAAATCTAGTATTTGTCCAACGTATTTGACCATGCCACTTTCTAAGCACATCTGTTTCAGCTTACGGAATACAGCATTCCCTGGGCTATTCTCCACGTTGTTCTATCTAGGTGAGAAGACAAAGCCACACATGGCTATTCCTTTGGAAGGTCTTTTTCTCTTCTCACCTTGATTTGTTATTCATTAAATAGACATTCATTGAATCCATTTATTCATTCACTCACTTATTCATACACCATAGTAAAAAATACACAAAATGCTTCCTACAGTACAAGCCTCGAGGGATACATGCTGCTGAACGAGGCCTGGTTCTCATCTCTGAGGACCTCATGATCCAGTGAAGAAACCGAGGCAACCACTGGAGATGAAGGAGCCAAAGACGAAGAACCTGGCACTCAGGAGAGAGATCTTGTCTGGAGCCATGTGTCTGGGCGGTGTGAGCAAAGAGATGTGAGCAAAACCATGGAAAGGGAGGAAAATGTGTAGGTGGGAAAAAGATTGGGACAAAGATGGAATTCCAGGAACCCAATACACTTAAGGACTGGGTAAAGGGAGAAAGGTCTGTGAATCAGGAAACAGAGGGTGGAAGGCGGTCTCCTCACCATTAGAGCAAGTCTGGGCTCTGAGCAGAATGATGGGGTGTTGGATTATCTTCCTGGGCAGGGAGAAGAAAGAGGAGGGTTGGTAGTGTGTAGTTGTGTGTGTATGTGTGTGTGTGTGTGTGTGTATGGAGGGGTAGTTAATGAGGGGTAGTTCAGAGGAAATTTCTGCTCACAAATTATAAGCAAATGTATTAAAATCTGCACCGAAACACAGTGCAGTAGCTAACTGACCACCCTGACCGGAGCAGCTGCAAAGGTGGGTCTGCTCTGTGGACTCAGGGAGCTCTTGGCCACAGCCTTGGGGGTGAGCTCTATGGGAGAATGGCCAGCTCTGAAGAGTATCCAGAGAGTTTGTCTTTGAAGGCAGGACTCCTGAGAGCACCAAAATGTCCCAAGTGTGGCATAAAACAAAAATAGCACTGGGTAAAAAGGCAGGAGACAGAAGGGTCATCCTTTCCCTAACAAAAACCATTTTTAAGGAGCCACACACCAATCTTAACAATACTTGGCACATGGTAAATGCTAAATTAATACTATATCATCATCATAGTATTAAAGACATCCGTATTAGCTGTTCTTGAGCTGTGGATATCTTTCCCAGGGACAGAAGTGGCATGCAACTTCAAATAGGATGTTTTTGCAAAAGCAAGAGTAACCTGTAGTGTAGTCTCCCTTGTCTCCTTTGACTTTGTTGCTGTGTAGAAGTGAACAGTGTTGATAAATAAGATCCCTTTCCTGATAGCTGTTTTAAAAGCAAACCAGAAACCACAATAATATTATCCCCAAATATCCCCTTAAAATATCTCTAGTGTCTCTAGCTGTATCATCATGGTCCCATCTCATTGCCTGTGGGTGACTGTCTGCTGTGCTGCAATTTGAACCTCATGAATATTCAGATAGCTGGGACTCTACAAAACAGCTTTAGATAGTATTGGTGAAATGCTATCTTTTCTGACTTTTTTCTGGTTCTCTTGGCAAGTGCTGAGAGGCTAATGAGGCTTGTACTCAGCGGGGCTCAGCTGGTGCCTTCGTCTTCCTCCTGGCGTCAGGTGGTCCAGTCCCTGAGCCTTATGCTGGTCTGGGCTCCACCTCTCGGGATCTTCCCATGAGGACAGGCTGACCCCTCTGTTGCAGCAACCAAGCATTTTCTGACCATTCAGCTAGGTCAGACCTCAGTCCTCTCTACTCCCTGAACACTATGGTGACGCACATGAAGCTTTCCAAGTTGGCCCTGGGAAGCTCCCTTTCTTAGGTTTGAGGGGAGGGACCCCCACCCCCACACTTCTCCGCATGGAGTGGGGCAGGGCTCACCGCGTACCACAGCTCTCTCCAAAATCCCTCACCTCATCTCCAACCACCCCTGACCTATTTATATTCTCAGAGAGGGTGAAGGTTTAAAAAAGGGTTATAAAACTAGTTTCAGAATACCTCGTTTGATCATTCTGTATTATGTTTGGAATATTCTATCCCTTGCTTCAGTACTTCCCTCAAAACCTCCAGCAATCGAAATCTCCTTCACCACCAAAATCATCAGCCTGGAATTCTCTCCCTTCATCTTCTCCTAATGGGTGCCCACTCACTCAGCCCTCAGATCTCAGGTGAAGCATCCCTTCCTCCATGCCTCTGTGACTCCTCACTATTATAAAACCTCCAGGTGTCAGTAACCTTTCCTTCGAGCGCTTATCACATTTCCAGTCTTACGTTTATTTATATGGTTATTAGACTAGTGTTTGCCTACTCATCACTGTATCCCTGGCATGTAGTGGTGCTTGACAAATGTTTCCTGAATGAATGGATATCTGTATCATCCACCAGACTATGATATCTGTTGAAATCCTTCCCCTCAGACTTCAAGAGATCCTGGTAGTTGTTGCTGGATAACCTTTGTAAGTCTTAATCTGCTCTCAGTGATTTTCCATAAGATAAGAACATTTCTTTTCTAGCTTCATTTCAGCGTTTGTTGAGTGTGTACTACATCTGTGGCAAAGTTTGGGGTATGTTCTGTACATAATTTCATTGGTCCCTGTGTGGTTGGCATTAATACCTGTACTTTATAGGCGAGAGAGCTGAAGCTCAGAGAGGTTAAATGACTTGTCCAAGGCATCTAGGTAAGGGATTACAAATTTGAATTTGCTCCCAGGTCTGTCTGACACCAAATCTGTTGTACTTTTTATTACTGCACTTCTGATATTTCATATGTCTGTAGTTAGGCATGAAATAACTTGCCATGAATAGATGGAAGAGGCAATCATAAAGCGTTAACTACTAATACTCATGTTAGAAACACAAAACCCAGGAAATGTCCAGGAGAACACTGCTTTTTCATATTGGTGCGTGCATGCAGCCTGTCTGTGTTCAAGCCACCAACTCAGCAGTGAACTCCAGATTTTTCTGTGCCAGGTTAGTGAAGTTTATTATTTGTAAATCTCTCAGAGCTAATTTTATTTTCCACATAAGACATCATATGATGATTCCAAAAAAGGGGACCTACACCACTATATTTTGTCCATTGCACCTATATATAACATGATTCTTAGAATATGTATTTCCTGGTCTCTCCACAGATGCCTCGAGGAGCTAGTGGAAATTGTATGTCTGCTCTCCAGCGAAAGGCACACACTGATTTTGCATATTATTTCAGAGTCTTAATACTCTGAATTGTGTAGAACCCAAGTGAAGTACCCCTACTCTGTTTGGTCTCAAAATTCACTGGTTGGATATTAACTGAATATTAAGCAGAGAGCAGGGTGGATGATTGAGTGCTCAAAATGTCTGTAAGAAAAGAATATGCTTTATTAATGAATCGTAGAATATTAAGGTGAAAGGGTCCTCAGCTCTCATTTCATTTAACCATTTCAGGCATGAAGTGGGTAGTTGGATTCAGTGATATTTAGGGCTTCTATGTAGTTCTACACACTTGTTCCCAGTTCTAAAGTTTTCGTGAAAATGCTAAGTAATAACTTTTTCTGCTGTGTGCACGCATATGCATGTGCTACCAGTCTAGCGTGAACCCTTATCTCCTGCCATTGGTGTTTAGCTATTGTCTGGACTCGAATGAGACTTGTGTTCCTAATAAAAGCTCTTGGGCATCTTACACAGTTCACGGTTCCTCAAACTGCTCTACAATTGTAGTCACACAGGTTGCTAGTTTCCTTGGTTAAAATGAATGACTGCACTCTCCCTTAAGCGTGGAATTCTGTGTGGGTTTTATTTTTATCTCACGTCATCCTCACAACAAACTTAAAAAAGATCTCTAGTGCCTGCTGACAAATGAGGGCCCTGTGACCTAAGAAATTAAGTAACTTACCAAAAATCGTACACCACTGAATGGCAGAATCAGGATTCAAGCTCTGGGTTTCTGGTCCAAACCTCTGGCTTTATTGCTCGGTTATGCTGCCAGGAAGCACAGACAACCCCATCTCCACCCCGCCCCACCACCCTTGGAGCTTCGGGAAGAGCTAGGCTCCCAGGGCTCACTGCACAGGCTCAGTTCAATTCAAGGTCTTCCTCTGACTGACTGTGTGACCTTGGGCATGTTACCTAACCTTTCTGTGCCTGTTTCCTATACTGAAAAATGAGGCTAGTAACAGAACCCATTTTTTAGGTTGGTTGTGAGAGTTAAATGAATTAATATATATAAACTACTTAGAACAGTACCGGGCACATAATCAGCCCCTAGTACATATTAGCTATTTATGACCTGAAATTCTCTGCCCACTTCCTCTGAGCCCTCACTGTTCTACTGCACCAGGTCGGCTGCTCTAGGGTGAGAACACACCAGAAACATTTTGTTCTTTTGTACCATCAACTTTCCAGGGAGCTGTGGCCTAGTTCATCACAGACCCTTTGTTTTTTGAACGCAGGATTTTTGGGTGCTTTTGTGGTAAATGTTTTTCTTACTTGTGTTTCATGTTGGCAATAAAAAAAAAAAAAGCAAAACTAGCTTTGCTTTTCTTCATTCTTGCCAGCTGGTGATCGGGGTTGATGACTGCCATACAGACCCAGGGCCAGCCTTTTATTTCTTTATTTTTAAAACTTCCATTTCACAAAAACGAGTGGCTACTTTTCAGCTTCTTCATTGACTTTTCAGGAGAAGATCTGCATTTATTCCAGGCCTACCGAGGGGTCAGTCCTCTCTTCGGGTCCCTGGACTCTGAGTTCCCTGTCTCTGTAACCCCCCTGCTTGGACTGTCCTGGCAGGTAGCGGGCAATCAGGGCATGTTTGGGGAATGAATGAATGAACCCACAGGCAGGGCATCCCAAGCCTGTTTCCTCCGAGGGGTCATGAGCTGCTCCGGTCCAGAGTGGCGACAAGCTCTGTGCTTGCTTGGCTTTTGGTTTCGCCACCAAAAGCAAGACTTTTGACGAAGGAGGAAAATCAATAAATTTAGTCTCTCAGCTCATAGCCAGTAACTTCTGAAAGAAGCCTAATTGGTCAGTTCGGGGTACGTACCCTGTTTGCCTCTTGATCCTAGTGTGGATTTTTTGCCGGGCAGCCTCTGGGGCTATCTCCCCCACTCCCCAACCCCTGCCATCTAGTGACACCACATGACCCAAACGGCTGACTGCCTTCATTCTATCCTCTTACATCGGCATGGCTCACTTTTTCTTGAAAAATATTGCTTGCCTTAAGCAAGTGCTAACTGGCTTTGGTTTAGGAGGGTCCTGCAGTGGATTAAGCGAGTGATGTTACTATCTTATTTATATCACCTTCTTGTGAGTGGTTATTTAGTGTAGACTTTCTCTGAGGAAGGAATGGCTAAACTGTCTGCAAGGAACATTTGTTTTCCCAAATAGGAATTCTACGGCCACAGCTTATCTCAGCAAGAACCATATATTTGTGACGACGAACCAGATTCTTCTCATACTGTGTAATTTTATTAGAATTCTCTGCAATTCCTACAGTAACTGAATACTGACCTGAGGCTTCTTTCTGTGATGATACCCTACAATCTCTTCTTGCAGCTTGGATGCTGGCAAGAGAAGCTCAAGCTGGCTGAACAATATAGGAAGAAAGTTTGTAAATGGAGAAGGCTCCACCCAGATTAGGAAACTCTCAGAAGTGCTTTTGAATGGGATGAGAAAAGGTCCCAAATGATTATAAATTGAGTTCAGTTAGATCATTTGGACTGCCTTTATTTACACTGAGAATGAGAATCAGTAGGAGTTTGGAACCCCATTTCAGGCGGTTCATGGACCCACATTATTGGTCCACATGCACCTGATTAAAAACTTCTGTCAAATGCTTGTTTTACAGAAAAATAAACGGAGGGAAATCGACTTGTTTAAAGTTACACGGCCAGTAAGTGTCAGAACCAGAATTAGAGTCTAATTCTTAAAGTCCTTGGTCCTTTCTGCCAACCCCTGCCCAGGCAGGCCAGCACCCCTGTCTACCCCCATGTGGCTCCATTACCACTAACTGCTCTAAAATACCCTGGGATGTAGAGATCTGGTAGAAACCACCTACATCTGGTACAAGTTTTATTCAGGAGCCCATCCCTTCAGCTCCAATCAGGATTAGGTTCTTCTTGGCTAGAGGAAGCCAAGCTTGTCCTGATTTTTCCTATTTCATTAGTCATTCCCTCGACCTCACTCCCTTTCCCAGGACCCTGGTCCTCAGGGCCATCCTTATCGATTTGTGGGAGTAGCAGGGTCCAGCTGACTTCAGTGCTGGTCACGAGCCCAGGTCCAGGCAGAGGCAAAGGAGAACTTGGCTGGTGGAGGAGTGGGGATTTGCACACGGTGTGAACTGAGAAGAGTGCTTTAGCCCATCCCAGCTCCAGAAAATTGCAGCAAAGCACAACAAAGCAGCTACACCCAGGTCAAGTGATGGGAGCGCCAGGATCCCCCCAACTGCATCTTTCCTGAGTGAGTTGTCAGAGGGCATTGCCGGAGACCTGGGCTTAAGTAGCCAGCTGTGATGCCCTGGCATGTACGAGTGTTGTGGGGCAGTGGCAGGAGGATGCAGGCCAGAAAGACCAGTTCTTGGGATAGAATGAGTGATGTCAAATATGGGGTCTGGGCCCCTGCCCAGCCCATAAGCCCAGAGAAGACAGGTCCAGGCGAGGCCACCCTGTAGCCTGCGGAGAAGGGAGACCCCCACTGCTCTCACACTTGGGATGGGATTTCTCCCCACAGCTAGGGTTTCCAGGCGCAGAAACCGATGTAAGTAATAGGGTTTTGTCTTTTAAAGAAGAGATGACTCCAACTTAAAAAACAAGTTTGAATTTTGGTTTTGTTTCAACAACAAAAAAAGCTAAATCTAAAAAGCTGCTCAGGCACACACTAAACTGCTATTTTTCTAGAAATTTTGACTGCTCAAGTTATGAGTTTCAGATTTTATTTTTGGTCACAATCTAAGGGTTCGAATAGTAATGTTGAGGAAAAGAATCGTGGTGCTGATTGTGCTAGGTATTTTATGATAATCCTCACAAAAATCAAGAAAAACAGCCCATAATCTCACAAAACTGTAATTTTATTGATGAAGCACTCAAAGTCAGAGAAGGCAAATTATTCCTTGTTAGAAAGTGGCTGAGCTGGGCTTGAAGCCTCAGCCTGTTAGATGAGACATCTCTTCTCAGGACTCTTAAAATGCCCCCCTGGCAGCCACCCACTGTTCACCTCGAATGCTGTTTAAGAGGAAGAAAGGCATCAATAAAATCACACAGTGTTAGTATCTGGATTCAGAATGGTTAGAATTGCATCATACCACACAGTCTCAATGTGCTTTTATTTTATTTATCTCATTTGTCCTTTCCAACCAAGCCACAGTATCCCTATACTAGAGGAGAGGAAAGTCCCTTATTATAGGAAGCTCTGGAGGTGACGCGCCTGAGGCCACGCTCATAGCAAGAGGCAGAGAGTAGAGTCACAGCTCAGCACCAGCTCTCAGGTCCCCTTCCCTCTCCATTACTCCAGACTGTCATTCCCCGTGACGAGCACCATGGAGAAAACTGTGCAAATTGGTCCCCACAGGACTCCACCTCCCTAGGTCCATACTCTTTGCAACACCACTTTGCTGCTCTTCCATTAAGAAGTGGAACCTGTCTCCCCACTGCCCTCTACCCACCCACCATTGAATCCAGCTGGCCTTGGGATTTGCTTTGACCAATAGAATATGAAGGAAGTGATGTTCTGGGGCTTCCAAGCCCAGGCCTTTAATAGGCCTTACAGCTTCCACTTTTCCTCTCAGAGCGAGACACCACATAAAGAAGTCCAGGCTATCCTGCTGGAGATAGAGGCCACACGGTGTCCAGCTAAGAGCCAGTACCAAGGCTCCTGACAAGTGAGTGAGACTGTCTTAGATGCTCCAGCCCCAGCTGAGCTGCCGCAGCCTACACCACATGGGGCACAGTTACGCTGCACCTGCCCACACTCCTGACCCACGTGCAGGTGCATGCAATCAACTGGTTGTTATTTTAAGCATTTTGGAGTGGTCTGTGACACAGCCATAGATAACAGACGCACACTGGCTTTGGTACTTTGAGACTGCAGAGTGACTAAGATATAAGCTCTTCCTTTAGAGCTTGTCAACTCATGTTCCATATTCTGCTAGTTTTGTTCATATTTTTCATATGCAAGGAGTAATGGTTTTAGGACAGGCCAGGTGAAAATAGCAATTGAGATGCATAGGGGAAAGGTGTTCATTTATTTTCTTGGACTACTCTCCTAACCCTCATCCTAATTCAAACCCTAGCCCTTGCCCTAACCCTGGCCGTAGCCCTAACACTACCCTTCCAGTGCCCTATCCAACTGAAGTAATTCTTTACAACTGGTTGGATGCAGAGCAGACAGGCAAAACACACGATTATCCAGGCACTAATCTCTGAGTGTTTTGTTAGGTCTCTGCAGTGTGGGGTGGGAAGAAAGCTGGGCCTGAGGTGAGGGAGAAGGGCATGCCAGATCCACTTCTCACTGTTAACTCACCGTGCATTTTCAGACAAGTCCCGTCACCACACTGAGCCCTGGGTGGGAAGATAAGCTGGTTGGATTAGATGTGTTCGTTGTAACGTGAACCCAGCCCACCTTGCTCTAAAGCCTTGTGATTCTGAAAAACTCCAACAAAAAGCTTTCAGCTGAGCTCTCCCACGTTGGCGGGGTACCACAGGCCTTGGCAGCTTGCTGGTGGCCAGCTCCTTGAGAGAGGAAAGCATGTCCTGAGTGGCAAGGGAGTTTGCAGGCAGGATATTTGAGAAATGTCCTTTTGGAAGAAATTGGAAGCACCTCAAAAATGTAGATGGAAAACAGCAGCCCAGCCCAGCCTGGAGCACAGCTATACATACTGCGCTGAAATATACTCTTCCTTCCCTGCCAATCATACAGCCAAATAAGAGGCCCGTCGTTTTCTTCCTCAAAGGGAAATTCCTGGACACAAGCTCTGTCGTTTTGTTTCAGAATGTCATCATTTCCCAGTTATTTTGGTCCTGGGATTGTTTATCGAATGATGGTGGGTTATTGCTGTCTCCTGTGTGGCCTAAAATGTCTTCGCACTTGGGGCCCCCAGGGCTGTGGCCTCCCAGGCCTGTCCTTGGCACACACTGGGAAGGAAAATATGAGAGAGACTCTTAGGGCCTGCTCTCCACAATCGCCTTCAGTTTTATCCAAGCTATGGCACGTGATGTCACCTCCCTGTAGGAGCTGGGAGCAGAAAACACCTTGAGGGGTTACAAGCTGGATGATGTTGAAGCCATCAGAATGCATCTTATTTCAAAAAGAAGTCTTTGCAGCTGTTCCAAGATGTTATCAAACCAAATATGATCTTCATACAACTGAGAACATTTTCCTTTACGAGTAATTCAAATCTAGTTTCGAGGTGGGTCTGTGTCCTATTGCTTTGTGTTCAGGATTGATGGTGTAGGGCTGTCTTCTTGTGTTGTTTACAAAGACTACAAAGGACCCTCTGGTGGGAAGGTGGGCATCAGAGAGTAGATTTCTTTTCTGCCAGTACTCTTCTGGGTCTCTGTGTTGCTTACATCGCTCTGGGGTTGGGTGAATCCTGTGGAAGGGCAATTGGTGACTCTAATTGTTAGGGAAGCTTTCCCTGAGTGTGGGTGAGCTTAGCAGGGAGATAGAGACTCACAGCTCCTGGTGTCTAGAGCAGAAAGTTCCAGGCTTCCAGTAGCCCTTGGTGCCATTTTCCGAACCACCTGCTCCTGTCTCGAATCTTAGCCGATGAGCCTGACTGATGGAGTTGAGGTGGGACGCCCATCATTGCTCTCATCCTTGCATCACCACTTTCACTTACTCTGGAAAATGATTCCATGGGAGAAGTGATGATGGAATGATGGCAATGGGGGTGATGATGATGCTGATAACTAGGCCTCTGGGCCAATTATCAATTTATTACCACTCAGCTCCAAATCCATTCTTCATATATATTTGGTCTTTGCCCACAGTTCCTGACTCACAGCTCCCCAAACCCTTGGAATTTCCTAAACGATAAGAGCGATGGGAGCATCTTTTGTCATAATATTTGGTTTCTTTTCCTCAGTTCCTGAAGTTGCTTCACAGCCATAAAGGTGAAATGGGTGTGTTGTTATTCAAGCCCCTTTTGACAACTGGATTTACGTTAATGAGATGACTTTTGGAAGGCATCTAAGGATGGAGGTTAGTTGCCAGGGGAACCAAGATTGGCTTGAGGGTTGGAAATTTCAGTCCCACCCCCTGATTTCTTGGGAGGGGAGAGGGACTGGAAGTTGAATTGATGGCCAAAGGCCAATGGTTTAATCAATCGTGGCTGTGTAATGAAGTCTCCATAAAAACCCAAAGAGACAGGGTTTGGAAAGCTTCTGGGTTGGTGAACAGATGGAGATGCGGGGAGAGTGGGGAGCCTGGAGAGGGCATAGAGGCTCCACGACATTTCCCCACACCTTGCCCTGTGTGTCTCTTCCATCTGGCTGCTCTTGAGCTATATCCTTTTATGATAAACTGGTAGTCTAGTAAGTAAAATGTTTCTCTGAGTTCTGTGAGCCGCTCAAGCAAATTAACTGAACCCAAGGGGAGGCTGGTGGGAACCTCTGATTCATAGCCGGTAGATCAGAAGCACAGGTGACAACCTGGACTTGTGATTGGGGTCTGAAGTGATGGGGGACAGGGACAGTCTTGTAGGACTGAGCATTAACCTCTGGAATCTGATCATATCCCTGGGTGGACAGTGTCAGAATTGAGTTGAATTGGAGGACACCCAGCTGGTGCCCGAGAATTAACTGCTTGTTGGTGTGGAGGAAACCCCTCCCCACACACTGGGATTGAGTCTCAGAACCCCCTTAGGTCCTCTCATTCACACCTGGCGTGTTATTTAACGTTCTCTTTTATCCTCTTTTCGTAGCTAATCCCTGTAGATAGTTAATTATTCTTGATATATTCACAGTCTCTGTTCATGACTGTGGGGTTTCTGTCTCCCGATGGGACCCTGACTGCTACACCCTCTTACCGGATCACCTCATTGAATCCTAACAATATCTTTCTGAGGCAGGTGTTCTCACAAGTCCTATCTCACAGGTGAGTAAACTAACGCCCAAATTCCAATCCGAATTCCCGACTCCACAGCAAATGACCTGGTTCAACGTAAGCTCTCTTTCTAATTTTCTGAGAAAATCCCCACGAAGTCCTGAGCCTGTCACTGTCTTAGCCTCGGCTTCCTTCCTTGTAAAATCGGCATGACATTTGTCCCCAGACAATGCCAAGGGCCTCTGAGAAACCTTGGAAGAGAAGTTGCAGGTGGTGTTTACAATGCTGTGCAAGAGCCTGAGTGAAAGCAAAACCTTCTGAGCGGAGATACGATGGGGCCGTGCCTGGCTCTATGTGGCTTCCTTTGCCTTTCCCACTCCTAATGGGTCTGAGCGAGACTTCGGGGTCTCTCTGGTGGCCCTACCTCCAGCTAAATGGACGTTTGAGCCTCTGCAAGGGATTTTTGAGTAAGAGCCTCAGGCTGTGATCTTGGGAGTCCTTGTGTCTCGCTCTGCTCTTCATCCTCGTGTCACCGCACCTCTTTTTTCTTCCGGCCTCGAGTGAAATTCTCAGAGCTTCTGGTTTGTCCCTCGTATCAGGTGAGAGATCCCTGGCCCACCTGCACCAGAGCAGGGCCCGCTGATGGGGCTGCAAAGACCCTGTTTGGAGGAGGGGTAGGATTGGGGGTTCACTGATGATACTTTGCAGGGTTGGGGGGGGGCATGTTTCCTGGATTTTGCTTAGGAGGTAAACTAACCAAAAGGAAACCTGGAAAGGGAAAGGATATGGGTTAAATCTAATCTTTTGATGAAAGAGATTGATTTTTTTTTTTTTTTCTTCTCTTCTGGAAGAAACAAGAGCAAGAGGTTTATTTTCTCTCCAGGGAGACATTTGGAAGCTCAGTGTCTGTGTGTTTCTGGAGAGGAAAGGGGAGCCTTGAACTATTGGAGGGCTGAAGTCATTAAAATACTTGCACCATGTAGGGGCTTTCCCGGTGGCGCAGTGGTTGAGAGTCCGCCTGCCGATGCTGCGAACGGGGGTTCGTGCCCCGGTCCGGGAAGATCCCACATGCCGTGGAGCGGCTGCGCCCGTGAGCCATGGCCGCTGAGCCTGCGCGTCCGGAGCCTGCGCTCCGCAGCGGGAGAGGCCACGGCAGTGGGAGGCCCGCGTACCGCAAAATAAATAAATAAATAAATTAATTAATTAAATACTTTCACCATGTAATGTGCAATTGGGAAATGTGCTGGGTTTGTCTTTCGAGCGCAGCAGGAGGCACAGATACTTCCCTTTCACTGTCAGGGCCCTGGCAGCGGGCTCCTGGGTAAGAATCCTCCCGCCCACGGGCAGGAGGCTGCTGTGTTAGGAACCTCTCCATTGGTTCCATCAAGGCCCTGCCTCCTCACATACAGATTGCATGATTTTAGGTGAATTACTTCATGTCTTTGGGGTTGGCTTCCCCAAGCATAAGAGTGGTGATAATCATCCCTGTCTTTGAAAGTTCTTGTGGGCAATAAGCGAGGAGATACAGGTCACCGGAGATACAGGTCACCGGGTGGCACGTTGTGGGTTTCAACCAGCGTTAATTCCCTTCCCTGGGGTCTTCCTTTATCTGAGCTTACCTGAGGTTTGTCTTGAAGAATGGGCTTCAAGTCTCAGGCTTTTCCAGCTATGTTTCCCAATAATAAAGCATAATGTGTGGATAACTTTATGGCATCAAAAAAAGGAATGTTGGATTTAGCCACTGAGCATGAGGCATAGAGTACAAACTTTAGTCACACACCTTTCTGTCTATATTCTGCCGCTACTACTCCTAGATCCTTAATAAACAGTAGCTGTTATTTCTTCAGAAAAACCCCTTTGCCATTGTAGAAACACTCAGTAATTGTTAGGAACAGGCAGAGTTAGTAACCAGGTTTCCACGGTTCAGGCCACTGGTCACTGTGTTGCATGTTCGCTCATTCATTTAATACGATATCTACTTGACATTTACTATATCAATATTTTATATAATGTTGTTAATAATGATATATATGAAGAATGGTTTTAAATGCTTACTATGTGCCAAGCACTATAAGAATTTTACATTGATTATTTTTATTATATAATAACCAACGCCATTTATTCAGGGTCTCTTGTCTGCTGGGAGCTATATCTGATGATTTACGAACATTGGCTATGAATTTCAAAAGCATATTTATCTGTCATTTAGTAAACACTTATATGTATAGACACTGTGTCAAGCCCTTTTCATACATTCTGGTGATAGTTGGACCACGTCCCCCAGCTACTTTCTTCCATTTTCGAGTGTGTTACAACCCTGTTGGATCAGAATCCAAGTTGTTGAAATACATCACACTCTTCTGACCTCAGGGCCTTTGAACTTGCTGTTCCATCAGCCCATGAGTTTGCACAGCTGCCTCCTTCACATCATGCAGATCTCAGCCCCACTATCACTTTTCCAGTGAGTTCTTCTCTAACTACGTCTAGTCAAGTAATTGCCACTGTCATAGCAAGTCATTCTCTACCCTTGTCACCTTGTGTTAAAATTATATATATATATATATATATATATTTTTTTTTTTTTTTAAAGCAGATTTCATTTACAAAAAGCAAAGGTTTTCAAAGAGGACCTAACTGCAGTTTGCTATCCCTAACGCACAAAGCTGAGAATGTCCTTAAAAAAAAGTATGCTGCAAAAATGACAAGCTCCAATCAATTTCCAGGGAATATCTTAATGTAATTCTGATTCAATTCCTGTTGCTGTTACAGTGTTATCAAACAAATACAATTGAATGGTTTTCTTAGAACACTAACTGGATTTTTAGTGGACTGGACTGCATTTAGTGGCCTCTGACTGGATTTTTCCCCAAATTCTGTCAATCTGTAATTGGCAGATTACCATCCTAGCTGCCTCAGTTTCTTCATCTGCACAGTAAGAGGGTTGATTTGATTGATCACCATGGGCCTTTCTGGCATAATCTCCTAAATATGCATCTAGCTACATTTATTGAGGTTTGACTCTGCATCAGATACTGTAAGTGCTGTCCTTATATTATCTGAGTTAATTCTCCCAGTACTTCTAAGAGGTATGTGGTTTTAGTCTCACTTTATAGATTAGAAAACAGACTCTCAGAGAAAGCAGACCTTGCCTACCAAGGTCACACAACTAGTAAGCTTTTAGTCCATCTAAAAGCATTTGATTCAAGTATTAAGCTCCTAACCATGTTGGAACATTGCTTATCTCAGGGCCTCCGGGAGTTGAAGGACTATCTTCTAAGTAGGAGTTTAGATTATTTTCAGAAGAGAGATATCTCTCTAAAAAAACTCTTGGAAAATTTTGTAGCTCCTATTAAAACTAGCAGCTGAGCAAAGGAAAGGCTCAAATTATCTGAAGCTTAGGTCTATTCTTCCAAATCTCCCCAGGGCATTTTTTGTGGATTTGCATCACACTGTCTCTGGAATTTGGATTTAGTACTTTCACAGCTGCTTTGTAGAGTTCTGATGAATGAATGAATGAAGGTCTGCACCATCTTTTAGAATCTTGACTTTCAAATCCTTTCCCTGTGACCATATTTTCACTGTTTTCTTCTTGTTTTTCTTCAAGTAAATCATGCTGCTTCCTGCAACATGTAAGTATGTAATGTTCAGCTCTGAGCTGAACATTACATAGACTAAATACAAATACATAGAACAAATCTATGTATTTACCAAGTTATATGGACTTAATTATATAATGCAGACATAGTGCAAATATTTCTTGAGGGAATTTGTTCTAATCTCTGGTATCAGATCCAAGTGCACGCACATACGAATGCGCACACACACACACACACACACACAAACGGTTTGGCTTTGTTCCTGTCTAAAGCCTTCCTTTATTGATTGACCTGGTCTAGTTTGTTCTAGAAAGCATTTTTTCCTTAAGGACAAGGACTATGTCTTTGATTCCTCATCTGTGCAGTTGAACTTCTAGTGTGTATAGAGGAGTGGTTAGTTCATATTTGTTGACCTTGTGATGGGAAGAATCTCACAATTCACCTAATCTGGTGTGACTCAAACTTGCCTGGTCACAAGTATCATCTACATATTCTTGGGTCTGAGTCGGAACTTTGGAGTCAGAGTCGAGTCTGCAGGGAAGGTGCCTGGTAATCTGTATTTTTAACATGTCAAGTGATTTTTAGCGCCATACAGGTTGAGGAAACTGATTTCCTCCATTATTACAAGAGTGTAAAAGTCTCTTTTACAGCATCACCAGTGATTCTGAGTTTCATATCTTTGGCTTTAAGAAAGAGAGACCCAGTACTTCCCTGGTGATCCAGTGATTAAGAATCCACCTTCCAATGCAGGGGACGTGAGTTCGATCCCTGGTTGGGGAACTAGGATCCCACATGCTGCGGGACAACTAAGCCTGCTCACCACAGCTAGAGAGAAGCCTGTGCACCGCAAGGAAAGATCCCGCGTGCCGCAACTAAGACCCGACGCTATAAATAAATAAATAAAATATTAAAACAAAAAAGAGAGACCCACTCATTTTAATCCATGGAAAGGTGAATTTATTATAAGGACACAGAACATATGTTTGGGAATCAGGAGTAGGCAGTGAAGTATAGCCAAGCCTCATGAAATGAAGGCTCTGTGGTCTTTCATTTATGATGTCCTTGATTTTCTCTGTGCATCAAGTCCATTTTCCTTTTTACACTGGCCAGGCTTCCCATGACTTCAGCTTGTCCACGATCCATAATGGCCCCTTGACTCCGAGTCAGATCCTTGCCCAGGGTCCACTGACTCAGTGTTTCAATTTCCCAATTCAATATTTCTAAGACATCACTTATAGGCTCGGCTCAGAGTTCTGAGCCAGGTTATCAGAGATATTATTACAGGCAACCCATGGATGTATTTAAAAATAACACTCTAGGTATGGTTGGGGAAGGGCAAAATAATGCTAATTTTATTATTTGACTATCATGATATTGGGAATGTATTTCTAAGTTAAGATAATGTTTGTTGAAAAGCTTCATGGTTATAATTTTGGACCACTGGAGAGAAGTTTGAAACCAGTTTGCACTGTGGCTTATTCAGTTGGAGTTGTGGAACTAGAGGTATGCAAATAAATAACTAGCAGCAAGTAATGAAAAAATATGAGAAAGTTTTGAATAGCAACATGATTTTGTGTACTTAGAGTTCCCAAAGTTTTCACTCCATTTTGACTTTAGCTTTGGGGGTTTAAAGGGCCCTTCCAGGATGTACTTGGAAGTTATGAGAAAGGATCAGAGACATAAAGACAATAGTCTAGGTGAGACTGCTTTTCAGCATGTTCTCTTTCATTTAGAGTGGATCAGGAAGCTCTCCAGTTCTTAGAGACCAGGTTAGAAATTAAAAATCAAGCCAGTTTGTCTATCTTGGTCCCAATTTTCCAGTCCAGGTGGACTGTGGTCCCAAGAAAGAACATAGCATGAGCTGACTCCTTTTGAATTCCTCCAGCTTTTGTGGGTGGGGAGGAGCTTTCACGTACATAGTATGACTGCCAGTTCACTCTCTCACTGAGCAAACGTTTAAATCAAAATAAAATTCCCTTCTGTCTGATCTCAGATTTACCACCACTGTTCTGGGAAATGTTGCAGAATCGAAGACAATGTTATTTCACTAAAAACGGTTGTGTCAGAAAGTAAGAGTCACATCAAAAACTTCTGGCAGTTTTGGCTCCAAAAGCCTGCGTGATGTCTGGTGACAAGTTCATCTGAGGCCCAAAAGATAAAAATATTATTTAGAGGCAGAGAGAAATGACTCTCTATTCTCTTGTTCACATATTAATTCCCATTTATTTTCTGCCCTTTCCTTTTTGCCTGTCCTCATGACTGGGCTAGACAGGCTTGAAAAGGAGGCCCATCTCAAAAGAGTCAGATTTTCTTCTAGTTGAAAACGTGGATGGCTGTTGAGTAAGCTCGCTATAATGAATTTTTGGATTATTCAAGTTTTAAATTATACAGATCTGTTTTTAAATGTGCATATTTGAATCTGGATGATGTGTCAATCACTCTCGTATGCTTGTGAAGCTTACTCATTGCTTATTTGCCATGGGGGCTATGAAAGAAACACAAGGTAAAGCTGTGTGTCCCTGTTTGGAGTATGTGTCCAGAGCGTGAAATCTATCACACACAAAGCAAAAGAGCATAACTAAGCACTGGACTTCCTAACACTAAGGACCATAGATATTTAGAGAAGGAGAATTCTGTAATGGACAAATCTTTGAAATAGATTTACAAGGCTTCATGGGTGGGGGCTGATGAGACTATAGAGAAGTTTTACATTCTCTCATTTATGTGAAACCTATTTTTGGAAATCCACTTTCAATCAGATAAGGAAAACACACATTAAATTTATAATACTTTCATTTAAAAATACTTTAAAATATTTTCTCTACCAGGGTTTTTAAAGGTATGAAGTATGAGAAAAGGATCAAACTTTTTCTCAGGAGGTTAACACATTGTTGCAACAGTAGATACAAGATTCATGAAGACAAGACATACCCATCATGTTCTCTGCTATTTCCTAATGACCAGCATAGTGTGTATTACACCGTAGGTACTTGGTGAAAACTTGATTAAATGAATTATGTCCATAGAGACAGTGGCTGTGATTTGGTGAGATGCAGGCCAATATGAACAAAGGCACCAAGATGGGGATTAACTTGATTAGAATAGAGGATGGGGACTGGAGGAGTGGTTGAAAATAATATGGCATAGCTAGGGAAAGGTCAGGCTAGAGTAAGTTTTGAAAGAGTGGATGATGTTTAACAAGACAGACAAAAGACAGCCACTGAGTTTCATGAACAGGAAAATAATGATGGATGCTTTAGAAAAAATATGTTGCAAGTTTATGCAAAAGTGAGTTGGAAGGATCAAAGAGGCAAGTTACTTTATTTGTGAGCTAGTGAGACACAGATCTAGGCGATGAAAGCTGAAATACACCTCAAAGCCATCCAAAGGGCAGATGCTAGGACCTGGTGATAGAAATACAGGGCTGAAAAAGAAGTGGGAAGTCTGGGAGACTAAAGGAATGAGGTTAGTGTCGAAGGGAAGGGGACATTTAGAAAGAGGAACCAGTTTGGATGGATGTACAATTTGGGAAAGAAAGGTGCCTGGATCAGTTCATGCATGAAACAGTGGTAGGACATCCGTCTGCAGTGGTTAGGTTTAGACAAGCTGAGAGCAGCTGGAAGTCAGGGTCAAATTTATAGATCCAGGGAGCATCAATGTGGTGGTGACAGATGAAGACATGTAAGGGTGGAGAGAGATGAGCCGAAGGCAGGGATCCTAGGGGTCAGAATCAGGGCAGTAGCTGGTCAAACTGGATGAAATTCACCTAATGACTCCCTTCAGAGTTGGGTGCATTTCCTATTCATCTTTGATTCCCCAACATGGAGTACCATGACAAGCTTAGAATGGGAGTGCTCAATAACTATTTGCTAAAAGAATGCAATTCCTGCCTACGCTCTATTAATCCATGGCAATCTGAGAAACTCAGCAGGGCCAATGTCTGAAGTCCTCACTGAGGATGTGATGAGATTAGACAGGGGACACAATTTTCCTTTTAACAGCTTTGAGGATCCTTTTGACGCCTCCTCTGCGTGCCACTTTTTCTTGTTAAGTGAAAAAGAATAAGCAAGACGTTAGCATACCTCTGATTTGTAGTGTGTTTGGGGTATAAAAGATCAAGTTAAACACCGTCATTCTTTTTCTTAAACAACAAAAAGGAACAAACGTAACAGCAAATTTTTTAAGGATTTACAGTGTGCTAGGTGTTGGGTGTGCCCTAAAGAAACTCAGTCCTGTCCTAGATTATAATCAAAGCAGTAATAGGGTCTCTGAAAACCAGCGCCAACCCTACTCCTCCGGCTGCACCATTTTGTGTCCTCGTTGGCTGGCATCTTTCTTCCATCGTGGAGTAACAATATTGCATTAAACAAACCAGCCTTCTAATTCATGGTCCCTAGATGTGGCCATTCCAAATGTGCACATGTGAGAAGAGCCCATCATATCACATCTCCAATAGATCATGATCAGACCTACAATCAAATTACACTACGATTTCTGCGAACACTTGCTTGATTAACTCTCTATACATTCTGTCAAGTAGATGTTGGCAAAGTCTTTGCTTATGGAATTCCTAAAGTCCAGAAGACCCGCCAGAATATTTCCTTTGCTTTTTTCTCTTTCCTTCTTACTCACCAGGCTTTGAGGGGAGCCTGTGAGTGTAGGTTTCAGATGACAGTCATTTTGGGTGGATGTGAAGTTTTAAATGGTGTCTTTCTTTGCAGATAGGTTGGCAGACAGAATACACTGGCAAAGTAGATGATTTCAGACTCTCAGCCGAGGGCAGAAAAGCTCATTTTGAATTGTTTATTCATTCTTCCTTTGAGGGCTGGTATCTCAACATTCTACTGAGCACCCAATTAGTTAGGATGATTTTACTTGCTGCTTCTTGAAGAGAGTATTTTGTGAAAAGGCAAAAATCAAGAAATTTATTTATTTATTTATTTTTAACTTTCTACTCTTTTTCCCCTTCGGCAGAGAGTAGAATCACAGCCCGATGTCCTTTGACTTTCTTGGGCTTGGCAACTCTCCTTAGGGCCTGCTTGTCCTATCTGTCTCTGTGTTTATATTACCATGGACACCCTGGCTTCTTTCTCGCAAACAGTATGTGATAGTTCCAGCTCAGACTTGGCCACTGGCCCCTGGAAGGTTCAACTGCTCAGAGGCTATATAAAGAGGTATATTAGGGAGCTGAAAGGGAAATGCTTCTTTGGGCCCGGCTTCTCCCTAAACATTACACATTGCTCTCTTTTTCTTCTCTCCCTTCTTCTTGGCTAAACAAGCACCATGACTTCATTGGAGGACCTATATGATTACATGATATATAGCTGTGGTATCGCTAAGTTGGGGCATGATTACATGACACATTGTACCTCATGAGTTGGATACATCTGAGAAGCTAAGTTTCCTTTGTATATTCTAGTTTGGAGAATGGAGAGTGGGACCAATAGTAGAAGGTACCTACAGGCTGTCATTCATTCAGTTCATTCAATGTACATTTACTGAGTATCTACCTCTGGCCAACCACTAGGGATTCAGAATTAGAACATGATTCCATGGCAATATGGAATGGCAGAAAGACCTTAGGATTTAGAGTCAGAAGACCCGGTTTGAGTCTTGGCTTTGCCACCTGTTGGCTTGAAAAACTAGTATGAGTGCAACACAAAGGGGCACAGAAGAAGGACTGGTTAATTTGGCCTCTGGGATAATTGGGAAAAGCATCAGAAGCGCGAATGACATTTGAGCCGTTTCTCCAAGAATCACTGAAAGCTTGTCAGGCGGACAAGGTGAGGTGGGGATAGATTCCAGGTAAATGGAATAGTGAAAGGAAAATAATATGTGATGAAAATGTGCAACATTTTAAGAGGACAGCGAGCTGTCTGGGGAGGCCAGAGCATCCAGTGTATGGGGAGAAACTATTGAGGATATTGCTGGAAAGGTAGATTGGCACCAGGTTGTGAAAGCCCTTGAATGTTTTGAGAAGGAGTTTGCACTTCAGTCGGCTGCCAAGGGTGCTCTAACCTCAGTGTTTAATGAGATGGGTCAAATGGTCAGATTTGCACTTTATATGCTCCTGGCAGCAGCACTGAGGTGAATCGGAAGGGTTAGGTCTGGAGGGGAGGGAGGAAGATGGTGTTATCCCTAGTCTAGTTAAGAGATGAGGCATCATTGTTTGTCATGTCTATTTCAATAAAGCACCACTAATGCTTCTGCTACGAGGCAAGTCCAGTGAGTGTGTATGGATGAGTAGTGGGAGAATGTCCTAGAGAGTAAGTGATAACAGGCTGGTTATCTAGTTGTATTGTGCTGACTGAGAAGTCCCAGGGGAGAAGGCTCTGAGGGTCTCAGGTGCCAGGTTTCAAAGCCCTCAATGGTGGGGGCCTGGCCACCTTCCCAAGGGCAGCATGCTAACCCCTTGGGGTGGTCTCTCTACCCAGATAGCACAGCAGAGCACTTCGTTTTCTCTGTGTGAGCCTTTGAACCTCTTTGAAGTCAGGAAGATTTTCTCTCTGCCACAGCCAGAATGTTAGTCTTCGTTTATGTACTTTTGTAATTAGACTCCATGGGGGATCTGTTCTTGGCGACAATCTTAGCTGTGCACTTGGCTGGAAACCACTGTTCTTAACATTTGTTGGACACAGCTGGTGCTCTACTGAGCCCAGAGAATAAAAGTAGTGATAACTGTGATGCCAGTCAGAGCCAACTGATAGAGAAATAATATTTTTCTGTGGAAAGGAAAGGAAAGGCCCATTGGTCTGGCTGTTATGAAGTGGTGGTGAAGTGGGTATTTGTTGCAGGGTCTTGCAGAGGCTGAATGGTGTGACCAGGGTGAGTGAAATGTTCTACTGCGGTAATTGGCAGGAAAAGGAACAAAGTAAATATGATGCCCTGCAAATGTATAACGTTTTATTTTATGTGTAGGAAGTGCCTTCCGTGGCAGGAATTCTGGGCCAACTCTCAGGAAATACTCCCATTTTGAAATTAAACCAGGGAGGTAAGTGCTATAAGGGAAGTATGTACAAGCTGTAATGAAGGCATAAAGGACGAAGTTATTACTCAGACTTGGGAATGTGGCAGGAATCAGGGGAGGCTTCACGGAGGAGGTGACATCTGAGGTGGATTGGGTAGGAGGGTTAGGCCAGAAGAGGGTGGGAGAATATTTTATGCACCTGCAATTTCAGTCTCTGGAAATTTGTTTGTAAGATGCGGGGTAGGGTTACAAATGCATTCTTTTGCACGTGAATATCCAGTTATCTAGCACTTTTTGTTAAAGATTATTCTTTCCTCTTAAATTGTCTTGGCCCCTTTGTTGAAAATCAATTGAACATAAATGTGAGGGTTTATTGGACACTTAATTCTATTCCATTGATTTATATGTCTATCCTTATGTCAGTACCACATCGTTTTGATTACTGTAGCTTTATAGTAAGTTGTGAAACTGGAAAGTGTGAATCCATCAAATTTGTTATTCTTTTTCAAGATTGTTATAGCTATTCTGGATTCCTTATATTTCTTTATGAATTTTAGAATTAGCTTGTGAATTTCTGCAAAAATGTCAGCTGGAATTTGGTAAGAATTGCATTGAAACTGTAGATCAATTTGGGAAGTCTTGCCATCTCATCAATATTGAATCTTCCAATCTATGAACATAGGATGTCTTTCCATTTATTTTGATCGTCTATAATACCTGTCAGCAGTGTTTTGCAGTTTTGGGTATATGAAATTTGTATTTACATGGTTACATTTAAGGATTTTATTCTTTTTGATGCTAATTAAAAATGGAAATTTCTTTATTTTAGTTTTTCATTGCTAGTGTATAGAAATTCAATTGATTTTGTACTTTGTTCTTTTTTTTTAACATCTTTATTGGAGTATAATTGCTTTACAATGGTGTGTTAGTGTCTGCTTTAAAAAAAATGAATCAGTTATATATATACACATATGTTCCCATATCTCTTCCTTCTTGCGTCTCCCTCCCTCCCACCCTCCCTATCCCACCCCTCCAGGTGATAACAAAGCACCGAGCTGATCTCCCTGTGCTATGCGGCTGCTTCCCACTAGCTACCTATTTTACGTTTGGTAGTGTATATATGTCCATGCCTCTCTCTCGCTTTGTCACAGCTTACCCTTCCCCCTCCCCATATCCTCAACTCCATTCTCTACTAGGTCTGTGTCGTTATTCCTATCTTACCCCTAGGTTCTTCATGACATTTTTTTCCCCTTAAATTCCATATATGTGTGTTAGCATACGGTATTTGTCTCTCTTTCTGACTTACTTCACTCTGTATGACAGACTCTAGGTCTATCCACCTCAATACAAATAGCTCAATTTCGTTTCTTTTTATGGCTGAGTAATATTCCATTGTATATATGTGCCACATCTTCTTTATCCATTCACCTGATGATGGACACTTAGGTTGTTTCCATCTCCGGGCTATTGTAAATAGAGCTGCAATGAACATTTTGGTACATGACTCTTTATGAATTATGGTTTTCTCATGGTATATGCCCCGTAGTGGGATTGCTGGGTCATATGGTAGTTCTATTTGTAGTTTTTTAAGGAACCTCCATACTGTTCTCCACAGTGGCTGTATCAATTTACATTCCCACCAACAGTACAAGAGGGTTCCCTTTTCTCCACACCCTCTCCAGCTTTTATTGTTTCTAGATTTTTTGATGATGGCCATTCTGACTGGTGTGAGATGATATCTCATTGTAGTTTTGATTTGCATTTCTCTAATGATTAGTGATGTTGAGCATTCTTTCATGTGTTTGTTGGCAGTCTGTATATTTTCTCTGGAGAAATGTCTATTTAGGTCTTCTGCCCATTTTTGGATTGGGTTGTTTGTTTTTTTGGTTATTAAGCTGCATGAGCTGGTTGTAAATTTTGGAGATTAATCCTTTGTCAGGTGCTTCATTTGCAAATATTTTCTCCCACTCTGAAGGTTGTCTTTTGATCTTGTTTATGGTTTCCTTTGCTGTGCAAAAGATTTGAAGTTTCATTAGGTACCATTTTTTTATTTTTGCTTTTATTTCCATTTCTCTAGGAGGTGGGTCGAAAAGGATCTTGCTGTGATTTACGTCAAAGAGTGTCCTGCCAATGTTTTCCTCTAAGAGTTTGATAGTTTCTGGACTTACATTTAGGTCTTTAATCCATTTTGAACTTATTTTTGTGTATGGTGTTAGGGAGTGATCTAATCTCATACTTCTACATGTACCTGTCCAGTTTTCCCAGCACCACTTATTGAAGAGGCTGTCCTTTCTCCACTGTACATTCCTGCCTCCTTTATCAAACATAAGGTGACCATATGTGCGTGGGTCTATCTCTGGGCTTTCTATCCTGTTCCATTGATCTATCTTTCTGTTTTTGTGCCAGTACCATACTGTCTTGATTACTGTAGCTTTGTAGTATAGTCTGAAGTCAGGCAGCCTGATTCCTCCAGCTCCATTTTTTGTTCTCAAGATTGCTTTGGCTATTCGGGGTCTTTTGTGTTTCCATACAAATTGTGAAATTTTTTGTTCTAGTTCTGTGAAAAATGCCAGTGGTAGTTTGATAGGGATTGCATTGAATCTATAGATTGCTTTGGGAAGTAGAGTCATTTTCACAATGTTGATTCTTCCAATCCAAGAACATGGTATATCTCTCCATCTGTTTGTATCATCTTTAATTTCTTTCATCAGTGTCTTATAATTTTCTGCATACAGGTCTTTTGTCTCCTTAGGTAGGTTTATTCCTAGATATTTTATTCTTTTTGTTGCAATGGTAAATGGGAGTGTTTTCTTGATTTCACTTTCAGATTTTTCATCATTAGTATATAGGAATGCCAGAGATTTCTGTGCATTAATTTTGTATCCTGCTACTTTACCAAATTCATTGATTAGCTCTAGTAGTTTTCTGGTAGCATCTTTAGGATTCTCTATGTATAGTATCATGTCATCTGCAAACAGTGACAGCTTTACTTCTTCTTTTCGGATTTGGATTCTTTTTATTTACCTTTCTTCTCTGATTGCTGTGGCTAAAACTTCCAAAACTATGTTGAATAAGAGTGGTGAGAGTGGGCAACCTTGTCTTGTTGCTGATCTTAGTGGAAATGCTTTTAGTTTTTAACCACTGAGGACAATGTTGGCTGTGGGTTTGTCATATATAGCCTTTATTATGTTGAGGAAAGTTCCCTCTATGCCTACTTTCTGCAGGGTTTTTATCATAAATGGGTGTTGAATTTTGTCAAAAGCTTTCTCTGCATCTATTGAGATGATCATGTGGTTTTTCTCCTTCAATTTGTTAATATGGCGTATCACATTGATTGATTTGCGTATATTGAAAAATCCTTGCATTCCTAGAATAAACCCCACTTGATCATGGTGTATGATCCGTTTAATGTGCTGTTGGATTCTGTTTGCTAGTATTTTGTTGAGGATTTTTGCATCTGAGTTCATCAGTGATATTGGCCTGTAGTTTTCTTTCTTTGTGACATCCTTGTCTGGTTTTGGTATCAAGGTGATGGTGGCCTCGTAGAATGAGTTTGGGAGTGTTCCTCCCTCTGCTATATTTTGGAAGAGTTTGAGAAGGATAGGTGTTAGCTCTTCTCTAAATGTTTGATAGAATTCGCCTGTGAAGCCATCTGGTCCTGGGCTTTTGTTTGTTGGAAGATTTTTAATCACAGTTTCAATTTCAGTGCTTGTGATTGGTCTGTTCATATTTTCTATTTCTTCCTGATTCAGTCTTGGCAGGTTGTGCATTTCTAAGAATTTGTCCATTTCTTCCAGGTTGTCCATTTTCTTGGCATAGAGTTGCTTGTAGTAATCTCTCATGATCTTTTGTATTTCTGCAGTGTCAGTTGTTACTTCTCCTTTTTCATTTCTAATTCTATTGATTTGAGGCTTCTTCCTTTTTTTCTTGATGAGTCTGGCTAATGGTTTATCAATTTTGTTTATCTTCTCAAAGAACCAGCTTTTTGTTTTATTGATGTTTGCTATCGTTTCCTTCATTTCTTTTTCATTGATTTCTGTTCTGATTTTTATGATTTCTTTCCTTCTGCTAACTTTGGGTTTTTTTTGTTCTTCTTTAATTGCTTTAGGTGCAAGTTTAGGTTGTTTACTCGAGGTGTTTCCTGTTTCTTAAGGTAGGATTGTATTGCTATAAACTTCCCTCTTAGAACTGCTTTTGCTGCATCCCATAGATTTTGGGTCGTCGTGTCTCCCTTGTCATTTGTTTCTAGGTAATTTTTTATTTCCTCTTTGATTTCTTCAGTGATCACTTTGTTATTAAGTAGTGTATTGTTTAACCTCCATGTGTTTGTATTTTTTACAGATCTTTTCCTGTAATTGATATCTAGTCTTATAGCGTTGTGGTTGGAAAAGATACTTGATACAATTTCAGTTTTCTTAAATTTACCAAGGATTGATTTGTGACCCAAGATATGATCTATCCTGGAGAATGTTCCATGAGCACTAGAGAAAAATGTGTATTCTGTTGTTTTTGGATGGAATGTCCTATAAATATCAATTAAGTCCATCTTGTTTTTGTATCATTTAAAGCTTGTGTTTCCTTATTTATTTTCATTTTGGATGATCTGTCCATTGGTGAAAGTGGGGTGTTATCGTCCCCTACTATGAATGTGTTACTGTCGATTTCCCCTTTTATGGCTGTTAGTATTTGCCTTATGTATTGAGGTGCTCCTATTTTGGGTGCATAAATATTTACAGTTGTTATATCTTCTTCTTGGATCAATCCCTTGATCATTATGTAGTGTCCTTCTATGTCTCTCCTAATAGTCTTTATTTTAAAGTCTATTTTGTCTGATATGAGAGTTGCTACTCCAGCTTTCTTTTGGTTTCCATTTGCATGAAATATCTTTTTCCATCCCCTTACTTTCAGTCTGTATGTGTCTCTAGGTGTGAAGTGGGTCTCTTGTAGACAGCAAATATATGGGTCTTGTTTTTATATCCATTCAGCCAATCTGTGTCTTTTGGTGGGAGCATTTAGTCCATTTACATTTAAGGTAATTAATGATATGTAAGTTCCTTTTCCCCTTTTCTTAATTGTTTTGAGTTCATTATTATAGGTCTTTCCCTTCTCTTGTATTTCTTGCCTCGAGAAGTTCCTTTAGCAGTTGTTGTAAAGCTGGTTTGGTGGTGCTGAACTCTCTCAGCTTTTGCTTGTCTGTAAATGTTTTAATTTCTCCATCAAATCTGAATGAGATCCTTGCTGGGTAGAGTAATCTTGGTTGCAGGTTTTTCTCCTTCATCACTTTCAATATGTCCTGCCAGTCAGTCCCTTCTGGCTTGCAGAGTTTCTGCTGAAAGATCAGCTGTTAACCTTATGGGGATTCCCTTGTGTGTTATTTGTTGTTTTTCCCTTGCTTCTTTTAATGCGCTTTCTTTGTATTTAATTTTTGACAGTTTGATTAATATGTGTCTTGGTGTATTTCTCCTTGGATTTATCCTGTATGGGACTCTCTGTGCTGCCTGGACTTGATTAACTATTTCCTTTCCCATATTAGGGAAGTTTTCAACTATAATCTCTTCAAATATTTTCTCAGTCCCTTTCTTTTTCTCTTCTTCTTCTGGAACCCCTATAATTCGAATGTTGGTGCGTTTAATGTTGTCCCAGAGGTCTCTGAGACTGTCCTCAGTTCTTTTCATTCTTTTTTCTTTATTCTGCTCTGCAGTAGTTATTTCCACTATTTTATCTTCCAGGTCACTTATCCGTTCTTCTGCCTCATTTATTCTGCTATTGATCCCATCTAGAGTATTTTTCATTTCATTTATTGTGTTGTTCATCATTGTCTGTTTCATCTTTATTTCTTCTAGGTCCTTGTTAACTGCTTCTTGCATTTTGTCCATTCTATTTCCAAGATTTTGGATCATCTTTACTATCATTATTCTGAACTCTTTTTCAGGTAGACTGCCTATTTCCTCTTCATTTGTTAGGTCTGGTGGGTTTTTATCCTGCTCCTTCATCTGCTGTGTGTTTTTCTGTCTTCTCATTTTGCTTATCTTACTGTGATTGGGTTCACCTTTTTGCAGGCTGCAAGTTCGTAGCTCCCGTTGTTTTTGATGTCTGTCTCCAATAAGATAAAATATAATAAAGTTATTCAAATAAAAAAATAATTATTAAGAGGAAAAAAAAGAGAAAAAAAACGGACGGATAGAGCCCTAGGACAAATGTTGGAAGCAAAGCTATACAGACAAAATCACACAACGAAGCATACACATACACACTCACAAAAAGAGGAAAAGGGGAAAAAATCATAAATCTTGCTCTCAAAGTCCACCTCCTCAATTTGTGATGATTTGTTTTCTAAAGGAGGGAAGGAAGGAAAGAAAGAATGAAGATAAAGTATAAAAAATAAAGTTATTAAAATAAAAAGTAGTTATTAAGAAAAAAATTAAATAAACAAAAACAAACAAAAAAACAGACGGATAGAACCCTTGGACAAATGGTGGAAGCAAAGCGATACAGACAAAATCTCACACAGAAGCATACGCATACACACTCACAAAAAAAGGAAAAGGGGAAAAAATCATAAAACTTGCTCTCAAAGTCCACCTCCTTAATTTGGGATGAGTCGTTGTCTATTCATGTATTCCACAGATGCAGGGTACATCAAATTGATTGTGGAGCTTTAATCCGCTGCTTCTGAGGCTGCTGGGAGAGATTTCCCTTTCTCTTCTTTGTTCTCAGCTCCCAGGGCCTCAGCTTTGGATTTGGCCCCGCCTCTGCGTGTAGGTCGCCGGAGGGTGTCTCTTCTTCGCTCAGACGGGACGGGGTTAAAGGAGCCGCTGATTCAGGGGCTCTGGCTCAGTCAGGCCGGGGGGAGGGAGGGGCACGGAATGCGGGGTGGGCCTGCGGCAGCAGAGGCCTGCATGACGTTGCACCAGCCTGAGGCGTGCCGCGCGTTCTCCCAGGGGAGTTGTCCCTGGATCCCGGGACTCTGGCTGTGGCGGGCTGCACAGGCTCCCCGGAAGGGGGGTGTGGATAGTGACATGTGCTCGCACACAGGCTTCTTGGTGGTGGCGGCAGCAGCCTTAGCGTCTCATGTCTGTCTCTGGGGTCTGCGCTTTTAGCCGCGGCTCGCGCCCGTCTCTGGAGCTCCTTTAAGCAGCGTTCTTAATCCCCTCTCCTTGCGCACCCAGGTACGTGGGGGGTTTCTTGCCTTTTGGGAAGAAGAAGACCTCTTGCCTGAGGTCTTCTGCCAGCGTTTAGTAGGTGTTCTGTAGGAGTTGTTCCACGTGTAGATGTATTTCTGGTGTATCTGCTAGTGTTGGAGGGTCTCCTGCAGAGGCGGGGGGTGGCTGTGGCTCACCATGGGGACAAGGACACTGGCAGCAGAAGTTCTGGGAAGTACTCCTTGGCGCCAGCCCTCCCAGAGTCCGCCATTAGCCTCACAAAAGAGCCTGATTTTGTACTGTTTTCTTGTATCTAGCAGCATTGCTAAACTCATTTATTTTTATTTATTTATTTATTTATTTTTTGCGGTATGCGGGCCTCTCACTGTTGGGGCCTCTCCCGTTGCGGAGCACAGGCTCCAGACACACAGGCTCAGTGGCCATGGCTCACGGGCCCAGCCGCTCTGTGGCATGTGGAATCTTTCCAGACCGGGGCACGAACCCATGTCCCTTGCATTGGCAGGCGGACTCTCAACCGCTGCGCCACCAGGGAAGCCACTCCACACGATATTTTTAAGAGTCATCCTCGTTGCTGCATGTATCAGTAGCTTATTTCTCTTTATTGCTGAGTAATATGCCATTAAATAAATAGAACCTAACACAGTTGCAGATCTGCCCTCTCCAGAGGAGCTTTTCGTAGTTTCTCTCTACTTGCAGATGGAGACACTGAGGAAATTTCAAGAGCGTTAGTTCTTTCCTTACTGGCTTTGATCTAACTCATGAGGGCAGCTCTCAGAGCCTGGAGGAGGCTGGATGGCATGGGGAGCTTGGAGTGTCCTGGTTACCCCCACATCCTCTGCCCCAACTCCCACACATCTCAGCCACACACCTGGTCTCAGGTGTAGCACAAAAACATACTGGATTAAGAGACAGAGGATGTACTGTCCTGTTCTATCTTCATCATTATTTAGTTGAACAAGGTTCACCCCTTTTCTGGATCTTCTTTCCCCTCTATGTAATGAGGAGCTTGACTTGGTCATCTCTAGGGTGCCTTCCATTTCTGATTCACTGTTCAGTTGTTTGTCAGTGATAAATAGTTTGAAATAATTTATGAATCACTTTTCTAGTAAAAGCAATTTTAACTAGACTCTTTGGCAATGGTAACCATCCACGAAAGAGAAGAACAGCAAAAAGTGGAGAAGTTGGGCTTCCCTGGTGGCACAGTGGTTGAGAGTCTGCCTGCCGATGCAGGGGACACGGGTTCGTGCCCCGGTCCGGGAAGATCCCACATGCCGCGGAGTGGCTGGGCCCGTGAGCCATGGCCGCTGGGCCTGCGCGTCCGGAGCCTGTGCTCCGCAACGGGAGAGGCCACAACAGTGAGAGGCCCGCGTACCACAACAACAACCAAAAAAGTGGAGAAGTGGTCCTGGAATCCTAATTTTTCCCACTTCACAGTTGTGATAGGTATTGATACTTAGCCTCAGTTATTAAGGAATATAAGTGTCTTCCCAAAAGTCTCCTGACTAACAGTGCGGGAAGGAGTACAGTCTGTCAGGAAACCAAGAAATCAAATGACTTGATAAGGGAAGTAAGATTCTTAATGTTTGCTCTGGCTTGTAGATTTGCAAGTTAAAAGTAATCTTGGAGAGTTTAGAGTGAAATAGAAATGGATAATACTTAAGGATAGATTTATGTAAGAAGTAATGAGGAAAGTACTGGCTATGACTGGTTGTGATCTGGATTTTAGTTTGGCACTTCCATCTGAAAGATGTATACTCTTGGTTTAATTCCTTACCACCTTAGTGCTAGTGTCACCTGTGCAAAAAGAAAGGAGCCGAACCAGATGATGTCTAAGGTTTAGCCCCTTTCAGTTCTAACATTTGGCTTTTACGATCATAGCGTGCAAACCTGCCAAAACCCATGAAGATGTGCACTGACCAGTCCAAGAGCAGCCTCCAGAAAAGCAGCCCCAATGTCCAGCAGCATAGAATTAGTTAAAACCACAATGGATAATTCATAAGCAGAATGTTAAGCTGTGGAAGACTATATAAAAGAAAGGAAAAATGTCCATGGCATATTATCAAGTGGAAAAGCAGATCACAAAACATTACTGGTGTTGCCTACTTTTAAAAATGTATATATATGTGTGTGTGTGTGTGTGTGTGTGTGTGTGTTACACACACGTGCAATTCTGAAATAATGGACACAAAATCTGATTACCTCTGGTGGTTAATAGAATGTTTCCATTTTTTCTACCTATATTTTAACAAGGAATGTATATATATTATGTGATAAGGAAAACAAAATTATTTTTTAATGTGAGAAGAAGCAGTAAGAAAAAGTTTTGGGTTAATGTTCTTGCTTTGGTGTCCATATGAGTTCGAGTACCATATTGGCCTGATAGGTGTAAGGAAAAGCCTTACAGAGTACTTGAAGTGTAGAAAGGGTGTGGGAACAGACTTTTTTGCCATCTTTTGTTTTTTTTAATTGGAGTATAGTTGATTTACAATGTTGTCTTAGTTTCTGGTGTACAGCAAAGTGATTCAGTTACATATATGTGTGGGTGCGTGGGTGTGTGTATATATATATATATATATATATATATGTATATATATATATATTCTTTTTTATATTCTTTTCCATTATGGTTTATTACAGAATATTGAATGGAGTTTTCTGTGCTGCACAGTAGGGCCTTGTTGTTTATCTATTTTATATATAGTTTATATCTGCTAATCCCAAACTCCCAATTTATCCTTCCCCCTGCCCCTTTCCCCTTTGGTAACCACATTTTTGTTTTCTGTCTGTGAGTCTATTTCTGTTTTGTAAATTAAGTTCTTTTGTGTCATATTTTAGATTCCACGTGTAAGTGATATCATATGGTATTTGTCTTCCTCTTTCTGACGTATTTCACTTAGTATGATAATCTCTAGGCGCATCCATGTTGCTGCAGATGTGTGCCATCTGCTTTGAATAACAGGACTTATCAAGAAGGGAGAATGGCTTTTTCCCTCCAGCCAGGTGCAGGGGGGGGTCTCTGAGCTGAGAATGTTTGCTTCAGAGTGGGGTTCCAGGGCTGCTCGTCCCCTATCCAGTGGGCAGTGCTGTGCTGGCTCCCCAACGGGGTCTCAGAGGGCCCTCCCAGAAGAAAGAGCATTGTTTAAATGGAAGCATGTCCCAAACACATTTCTCACTGGTAGAGAACCAAGTCGATTATGTAAACGTGGCTCCTTGTTTTACAAATTGGAAAACTAATGCTCAAAATGGCTAAGTAGTTAGCCTCAAGTCTCCCAGCTAGTTAATAGCAGAGCTGAGGTTAGAATCCAGGTCGCTTTATTCTTTGGGCAGTGACTTCCTTCACATCCTGTTTCCTTGCTTTCACATCTCGTGTCTTACAGACCCTCAGCACAGCCAGGAAATATACCTGGAAGTGGAAAAGGAGACCAAAAATTAAGGTTATATTCTGGAAAGCCCCTAAGAACAAATTTTCTGTGACTACGTAATTGAACTGATAAAAGAGATACAGTGAACCTCCTCCCCATAAAACCTTGTAATAACATTTTCTTTCTTTTTTTTTTTTTTTACCGTTAATTGTTACTTCCCTTTATTTATTTATTTATTTTTTTTTGCATTACGCGGGCCTCTCACTGTTGTGGCCTCTCCCGTTGCGGAGCACAGGCTCCGGACACGCAGGCTCAGCGGCCATGGCTCACGGGCCCAGCCGCTCCGCGGCGGCATGTGGGATTTTCCCGGACCGGGGCACGAACCTGTGTCCCCTGCATCGGCAGGCAGACTCTCAACCACTGCGCCACCAGGGAAGCCCGTTACTTCCCTTTAAAAGGCATATTACTGCCATGAAATCATCATAAGCTGGTTGTAAACAACTGTCAATACATGAGGAGCGCTTGCTTAATAGGAATTCTTGTGAAAAAAGGCTAGAGGAATTCATTACATTTTCCCAACACCAATTAGCATTGAAACTCAGCTCGTAAACTGTTATTCCTTTCCTGAGCTATAAGATATAGACAAAGTGGTATTGTCTTGATCACAGGACAAAGCAGTCCCACTGTACTCTGCACTTTAAGACCATATCCAGAATATCATCCCTAGTCGTGAGCATCACTTAGAGGCTTGAGAGGCTGGCACGTTTGCAAACTCCACACTGATCAGTGGGCTCTTGGTGGGAGTACAATGTGTGTGTCCAGATAGCAGATGTGTGAGGGGTATAGAAAGGAGAAGAGAAGGCAGTATGATGGTAAAAGGATGAAATTTTCAGAGAGGAAAAATTGACTCAATCCAAGGAAGACATTCTTAACAATCAGCGGTCTCCGTCATGGAGGGATTTACATAGGGGTCTATGACCGTTGCTTAAAGATACTGGAGAGAAATTTCCTGCCCTGGGAGGGTGATGGGGTGGTGGTGGAGATTTGAACTACATCACCTTTCTTTTTCCTCCCAACCATGAGAGATTACAACTCTGAGGCCACAGGCAGAGAAATCTCTGTGCAGAGATTTCTAAGACAAGGTCAGAAACAGCAGACATTAGAGTCAGGAGAAAAAAAGGGAAACATCGTAGTTTGGGTTAATGACAATGGCAGGAGACCACAAAGAGAAAGGGATCTTGAGGTCTTACTTACTGGTTGCTTTATGCAGATTTCTTCTCCTGGCCCTGGAGAAGAAAGGTTAATTCCTGCATGTCCAGTTCATCTTTTTTTTTTTTTTTTCACCAAAAAAGGAAGGAAAATGCAATGAAGCACATTTTGAAAATAGTTTATTGTATCTGGCCTGATAAATCACTACTTTATCTGTTCATTAATTATATTCCGTCTTTTAAACTCTAGGAGGATTTCTGATCAGTGCCTGACATCTCTGTAAGCCCTTATCAAACACATAGTGCATACCTAAGAAGATGTGTTCTATCAAAACCCACTAGTGCGAAACCAAGGAGGAACAGATCTACTTACAGGGAGGGTGTTGCAGCTCGCTTAAATTTTTCTCAGCGCTTACCAGGCTAGTTAGGCTCCAAAGAGATTGAGATTTCGAGGACAGTTTCCATACTCAAATTAAGTGCCCACATTTATGTGTGGTAATGCTCAATGTTTTTCAGGCTTTGAACTTGATTACTCAGTTGGCTATGAGCACCAGAGAATCCAGAAGAAGAGATGGAAGTTTCCAAGGTATACCTTTTATGCATAAAGTCTTTATCAGATGTGAACCCCAACTTGTACATCAACAATTGTCCCATTGGTTGAATGAAAAAATGTGTATAAATATTACTTCCCAAAAATATTGAGCTAGTAATTACAAACTGTCAAAATAATCACAGTAACATTTTATTAAGGATGATGCTATGTGGAATTCTATATGGACTGAGCTAATGAAGAGGATCCCTATCCTTGGGGTTATGTTAGCTCTCAGCTTAGAAGACGTCCATAAAAATGTCCATCACCCCAGAGATAACACCCTGGAGACAGCCACGTTATTATTACAAAGCTCAGAGAAACAGATATTTAGATCACGAGCAAGAAATGAAGGTGGTGAAACAGTGTCTGCTCATGAAAAAAACAACAAAAAGAACCCCCTAACCTCCACAGTTTATTGGTAACAGAGTAAGAGGATCCTGGTTACTCAGGGCTCAGGAAACCATGGATGCATAGGCTTGGATCTTTTATTATCACATGGGCCTCTGGGTTAGATTGGGATTCAAATGAAGCAGGTGATGGGAAGAAGGCAAAAATCAAATGACCCAGTAGACCTAATGGTGTGTCTTATTGTCATATTGTGAAAGTCCTACCAGTATATTTTTGGTGAATGGGTAGAAGTTTAGAATCTATTGATGGGGCTCAGTTATCACCCAGGAGGAAAAGATGTTCTTTAAAGCAGGAGCAACATAAATATCTTTGTGTTTATTGAGTCACAGTTTTCCTTTTGCTAAATGCTGGTTTTAGAACTTCCCACAGAGACATCTGCCCAGGTTGGTTAACCCTTGTGGGGAAGTGCAACTTCATGGGGTCCTTGTTATCACCCACTTCCCCAGCTTCTAGCACTTTGGGATAGGAAGAGAAGTTACAATAATGATGACAATGATGATTGATGAATATAATAATAATAGCTTCAGTTTTGAGGGCATACTGTGTGTCAAGGGCTGTTAAAGAAAAAACAATTTGTAAAACTTAAGAGTTCTTAACTGTTAACTCTGCATTCACATCTTATGACTGCGGCAGCTATTGATGGCTCATCTTTCCATTATGAGCTTTGATCATATTGTTATTTCACACACAATGCTGATAACTTCATACATTTCCATGTTTAAGCTCAAGCAAAACTCCACCATTTGCTTGACCTGAACATTTCCTTGTCCATTTATGTAGTGAACACTTTTGTGAGGAAACAGGACCTGGCCAGTTACTTTATGGTCCTGGTCCCACTGAGTATACACTGCTCAGGCATTAAGGTCTCCAGGCAGTGCCAGCCTTCTGATGGGAAAAGGCAGAGAGACTTCACACTGCTTCCAAGGATGCCTGTGTGTGTGCGCGTGTGCATGTGCGCGCGCGTGTGTGTGTGTGTGTGTGTGTGTGTGTTATGGTTGGAGAGCACTGGGCCAGGAACTGCCCAAGCATGGCCAGGTCTTTGTCATCTCATAGGTGTCTTCTCTGCACCCCAACAAGTGTGTCAGCGAGAATACGCTATGCATAAAGCCTGGGCTTTCTCTTTGATTTTAGAATATAAGTGGGAAGATTCTAGAGTCCACTTTGATGGCTGAAGCATAATGGTTGACAACACTGGCTTTGGAATGAGACTCAGTTGAGTATGTAAGCTCTCTAAGGTTCTTCCGTGATAGGGGGATAATGCTTTCTACTTCATGGGTTTGTGGTGTGGATTAAAGGAGATTAAGTGTACTGTTCATTGCTTGCTTGATTATAGCTGGCTCTCCCAATTCTTGTAGGTCTCTGCTATTATATTGCCTCCTTACAAGGACTTCCTTCCTACTCCTTGTAAAATGTACTCTACCCCTCTCCCCATAACTTCCTGGCACCTTACTCTGCTTCAGTTGTTTTTATAGTATTTATCATTACTCAAAATACATGTGTATGTTTGCTTTCTTTTTTTTTTTTTCTTTTACTCTTTCTGTCTCCCTCACTAGAACATAAGTTTTATGAGGGCTGGGACTTTTTACCTTTGTTCTCTCCTGGAGGAGTCATGGCACATAGTAGGTGCTCAATAAATGTGTTGAATGAATAAATGGATGGAGGAGATGAATGAATGTAAAATGCTTTGTGCAGTGGCTGGCACATAATGAGTGCTTGACAGATTGAAATTTCTGCTATCAATTACATGTGGATTGGCACTGGGTAGAGAGCTCTTCTCTGGGGAGAGCTGTCATTCTACTTCTGGTTGAGCCAGACAGAATGTGGGTTGGTGATTGACGTATCATCATTGATGATTGACGTGTCATAATTTAGAGAATGTTATTAGGCTTGGGTGGTGTAGGGGTCAATAAATGGGATCTGGAGGAAATTTCTTAACTTTCCACACATGGAAACCAGGCAGTGCTTGCAGGTCACAGTGGGTTACTAGTAACATTCATTTGGGAGGTCACCACGGCCAAGGCAATCTTGGCCTGCTCCCTGATACACATCATCTGCTCCCGCTTTCCCTTCTGTTACAGGAATAGGGAATGACCTTTTGCTTTGATGCTTCCCTTCTGGCCTAAACTTGCATAATGGATATTTATTTATTTTTAAATGTTGCCTACAAATAAAGTCACAAATACAATCAATCCACTTGAACCTCTCTGTAGTGTTCCCTGGCTTCCATACTTATGATAAGCTCAAGAAATCTTCAGGGTGCTATTTTAATTTATATCCAAGGGACAATCTTTGCCCCTTCCACTAGGTTCCTGCAGACTCAATTCAAATATTTCTTCTTATGTTAGGGTGCTCATGAAGCAGACGCTAAGATAGTATTAAACAATGCAAGAATTTTCTTGGAGGAAATGCTTGTGTGAAAGGACCCAGGGAGGGAAAAGCTGGGGTTAGCAGTCAGCTTACGATGTGGGCCTGACTCAGTGAAGGGGATCGGGAGAGAAGGGTTGGTAGAAGCCGGCTAGACTGCTCTGCAGTCTAAGGCAGCATCAGCAAAGCTACTGGGAAGTCCTTGTGCCCGAGTCAGCCAATGAAAGGATCTGCTGTCACCCAGGATGGAGTCCCCTATCATTGGCAGGGAGCAAGCCTTGGACTCATGGTGCAAACACAGCAATAGACTTAAAAGTGTAGCAGTTAGGGCCTTAGGTCGATTCCGTCCCCAGCAGAAGGAGGTCTGTGAGGCACATTCTCATGGTTACTGTACTCCATGAAGCTAGATGGTGCCATAAGCATGCCCTAAGCTGGTAGCTTGGCAATATGGTACCAGGCTGCCAAGTGGGAGAGCTGGTATCAGGCCTCTCACTCAGGAAAATGCAAGTTAAGTGGAGTAACACAGATATGATAATAATAGAGAGTAGAGCCCCTTCTTCTAGCAACTACCCCAGCCGCAGTGGTTCTCCAATATTCCCCGACCCAAGAATGCATCACTCAAAATTGGTCTATGCCCTCTTAGAGTCCCCTGCATCCCCCTTCCCTAGGACACAAGCTTGTGCTCAGTAGGGCTGGGTCAGTACTAGTTATAGCCTCAGAGAACCAGCACCATGACCCACTCGCAGAGGTCAATCTTGGTGTACAGCTCTGCCCACTGGTCCAATCTCTTTCTACCATTACGTTTTCTCTTAAAGGGGATGGTAGCGCTTTCTTGTCCTGGGCCTTGGTTGGAGTCACCCAAGTCCACCCTGATGATTTTCCACTAAGGAGAATCTCAAGGAGCTGGACTTGCAGTCTCTTTCGCCTCGGAAGGACATTTGGGTTTCTTCTGAAAATTTCCTCATCCTCTCCCTAGCACTTAACATTTCTAGATCAACAGTTTACTTGGGGAAAATGATGAACACACACTTCACTATAGCCGTACTGCAGTTGCTAGCTGAGAATGAGAGCAGTTGAAATAACATCTCAGGTAAATATTTTCTATAGTCTGTTGCGAGTAATCAGTAACTGGAAGGGAAGTTACTTGGTGATGGGGTCAGCATTCCATTTTTGGAAGCATTTTTGTGGGCTCAACTTTGTGGCCTCATACCTTTTCATTATTTCTCAACCTCTGGTTCAGGTGGCTTCTCAAAACCAGGAAGTCATCCTCGTGCCGATTTGTGGAGCTGACTTCTGCTAAGTTCCTTTTGTTTTCCTAGAGTTTTGGTATAATGCGACTAGGTCTAACGAAACGAATCAAATGAATGGCTGACTTAATTCTCTGGGGCCCACTTTTTCTCTGGAACACTGATTGTCTAATTTGTTCTTAGGAAGACACAGCTGTTCCCAGGCAGCCCGTGTGCCCCAAAGCGAATGAGGAGAAGCCTTCCTGTGAACTTAAGAGCACACACTGGAGATGGGTGGGAGGGGGACTTTGTTTCTCTTTTGGCTTGTTGAGCTAAAAGAAAAGGAGTAACAAGCTCCTTTTTGAGCTTGTTGCTCCTCCCAGAATGGCTGTAAATGGAGATGAAGGGATAAGACTTGTGACTAATTTCTCTGGGGAGCCTAAATATCTCCACTCCTGACCCAGCGTGTCGCCTCCCCCGTCTTCCCACTGCAAGATTCATAGCGGCTTTATGACATGTGTAAGGCCAGTTCAGGATGGGGATTAACTCAGTCCTCCCAGCGGTGGTATTCTTTCCATGATGGGGCTGACGCTCCGCCAGTGGAATCCCAGTGAGCCAAGGGGACAGGCGGTGTGTGTCAGGTTGATTCAGCTGAGGAAGTCGTGGCGTTGGGTTAGCCTTATAAGGCTGCAGTTCCGGTGGAAGTGAGGCTGTCTCAGCTTGAAAATTCAAAGCTCTGAGCATTCCCAGATGACATCTGTAGTTTTTCCAACACACATTTGGCCTCCGTGGAGCCTTGCAGCCCTTTGATTGTGCAGTCACAACTTGGCAGCTTGTTTGTCCTGGGAAATATGTACATTTTCAGCTCTGACATCTCAGAAATAATCACTGAAGCATTTTTATTAGGGTGGTTTATCGTAACGTTGGACCACTCCCACCAACATTTCTTGTAACCAGAACTAGGAAAGTGAAGACTTAGGGGGAGGAAGCTATTAGTGGAAGGAGGGCTGGCTGTGGAATTGGACAGACCAGGGTTCAAGTTCTGATTTCCTTATTTTATTTTTTTTACTTGTTGAAGGACCTTAGATACTCAGGGGCGCAGCTTAATCTTCTGTAAAATGGAGAAAATAGCATCGACCTTGCAGGGCTGTTGTGAGGATTAGATACAATGTAAGCTAAGAGTTAAGTAAATAAATGGACTCAGTAAGTTTTGTATAAATAAATATGTGATATGTGATGTGTATGTGTATGTGTGTGTGTGTATGTGTATGTGTGTGTGTGTGTGTGTGTGTGGTGATGGTCCTAGTGTAGAGAAGGGAGTCGTTATAAGCTGATTGTATATGTCAGGGAATCTTAGCTCAGTTTTTGGTCCTCAAGAAATCACACACACATACTCACACATGCTTGCAAGCACACATACACATACCATGGCGCATATGCACACACACATTCCTTGGAGACCTCAACTTCACTCTTGATAAATAATTTGCTTCCGAGGCTGGTCCGAGACTACATGTCTGTGAGTTATTCCTCAAACCTCCATACTATCTGGGAATGTCTGAACTGGGTTCCATGCTGATATCCACAGAGGCAATCCTAAGCTTTTCCTTTCAGCCATCAGCTTGTAGCAGGTACAATTAAAAGATGACCAATTGCTGGCTTCCCTGGTGGCGCAGTGGTTGAGAATCTGCCTGCCGATGTAGGGGACACGGGTTCGAGCCCTGGTCTGGGAAGATCCCACATGCCGTGGAGCGAGTAGGCCTGTGAGCCACAACTACTGAGCCTTTGCGTCTGGAGTCTGTGCTCCGCAACAAGAGAGGCCACGATAGTGAGAGACCTGCGCACCATGTGAAGAGTGGCCCCTGCTTGCCGCAACTGGAGAAAGCCCTCACACAGACACGAAGACCCAACACAGCCAAAAATAAATAAATAATAATTTTAAAAATGAATATCTGCTAAAAAAAAAAAACAAAAGAAACGACCAATTGCTTCTAACTCTTTTGCTAATATCTAAGATCTGAAGACAGGGATTCTGAATCCTAGTTTGAGACGTCTGAGAAATATTTTTCTCCAACTCTTGGAATACTTCCCTGTCATTGCAGCATTCATATTGTTTCCAGATAGTTTATGATGAACCTTCTTTGGCACAGTGAGAAAAGATACAGTCCCTTTCATTATGAAGTCTCCATGCCAAATATTGGTCACCAGCTTCTTAGCATATTTAGTAAAAGGCTTGATGCCTCATAATGATGGAACGGAGCCCTAAGCAATATTCTGGAAAAAAAAAAAAGATAACTCCTGCCTGGAAGAAACCTTTTAAATTTGACTTGTCACTTCTTTGAGCTATTAATATGTTAAACTTTAATTATTTAATTAGCGAATTGATTAAGCAAAATATTTATCAATAATCCACTATATTCTAGGCACTGTTGTAGTGCTGGGAATACAGTGATGGATGTGACAAAGAAAACTGTCTTTTATGGAGACTATAGTCCATGAGTTAAGAAACAAGGTGCAAAGGGCTGGGGGAAAGAAGTATAGGGGACTGTGAGAGCCTGAGGCAGGGCACCGTGTCTAGACTTTTGGAAAGAGAAAGCAAAGCATAGCGGGGGATCTAAGACTGATTTAGTGTGGATGGATCCTGAGCACGAGGGAGAAAGTGGCCATGCGTAAAGCTGTAGAAAGGAGGCAGGGCCCCATCACCAAATCTCCCAGGACCTGAAGCCATTGTGGAGAGTTTGGAGTCTATTCTGAGGTACTGGGGAATGTATGAAGGATTTAGAGTGTTTGTAATGGGGAAGGAAGATCAGCATTTCATTTCAGAAAGATCAGTCTGGTGACAATGTAGAGTATGGAAGGGTCTAAGTCTGGAAGCTGGGAGGATATTTGGGATTTGTTGCTGTGATCTGTGCAAGAGGTGGTGGTGGCCTCGACTTTGGCAGTGGAAATAGAAAGGAGTAATGGACTGACAAGGTTATTTAGCAGATAGAATCAAGGGGACTTGGTAATTTACTGGATGGACAGACTGAAGAAAGAAGATAAGGATGATGCCAACTTTTCTAAAGCAACCAGGTATAGGATGGTGCCACTTACTGAGACAGGAGGCCTAAGAAGAGGAGGTTTAGGGGAAAGAGCGAATTGCATTTTAGACACATTGAGCTTGAAGTGTCTCTGAAATCAATTTTTTCTCTTTTTTTTGGCCATGTGGCCTCTGCGATCTTAGTTCCCTGACCGGGGATCGAACCTGTGTCCCTTGCAGTGCAAGTGTGGAGTCCTAACCACTGGATCGCCAGGGAAGTCCCTCAAGGGGAGATGCTGAGTACTCAGTGGGCTATTCAAATCTGAAACTCAGAAGAAATGTCAAGCCTATAAATATAGATTTGGAAGTTTATCAACAAATAGGTGGTAATTCAAGCCAGGAGGATTCACCTAGTAAGAGGGAGTGGAGTGAGAAGTAGACCAAGGGCAGATCCTGAGGAATGTAACAGATCAGAGATGGGCAAGGGAAGAGAAACAGCCAAAGGAGACAAGAATCAGCACCCAGAGAAGTAGGAGAAGAATGGGGAAGTGGGTGCAGGAGGGTGGGGAAGGGAGGGTTTCAAGGAGGTAGTGGTCACATGTGTCTAGTGCAAGTTAGAGGTCAAGGGAA
>NW_006787469.1:3359017-3384933 GCF_000442215.2 Lipotes vexillifer
GGAAAGAGACAGAGATTGAAAGTTTCCTTTAGGTTTTACAAAAGGGGTGTGGTGGTAGTGGTGGTTTACTTCGGCAATAAGTGGAGTAGTGGTGAGGGAAGCCACATTTCAGTGGGCTGATGGGAGGTGAACAGGTGGACAAATATGTGAGAGTAGTGAGCTAGGGCAGTAGCTAGAAGGGCACAAGGGAGAGAGCAGATTTACTTCTTTTCTCCTTATCTTTATTCTTCCTATTTATTTTTTCAAGTTAGGGGAGGCTTGAGAGTATCTAGATACTACCCAGAAGGAGCTGCTAGGGAGAAGTTGAGCTATGAGACAGCTAACTGACAGAGGGGGGCCCTGAGAGGGAGAGGGGAAATCCCAGATCACCTGTGGAGGAATTAGCCCCATAAGGGGCACCTTTTCTACTGTAAAAAAGGAAAAGGAAGGATGTATACAAGCTGGTATTGGTGGCTGAAAATATAATTTTTCCTGTCTTCACCTCCCCCTTCCCCAGATCATGGCCCCTTACTTTCAGCTTTATCTTCATACGTATATATAATTTTAAAGTACAAGGATTTATTTACCTGGGCATTTCCCCTTGGGTTTTAGGTCATCAGCTTGTGTCTTTAATGACTTAACTATATGTTCTGGAGGTCTGGGCATCTGTCGGTTAACTTTGTCATGCAAGGGAGTATCTTGTCTCATTCACCTAGTACTCTGGCTGTGCAAATCAGCCACAAACACTAGGCAGCACTTTATGTGGGTTGGTGCTTCATCCTTCATTCTTGAAAAATACTTCAAGAGCTATTTTCAGCTCATGAAGGGAAGGGAGTCTAGGTTAGATTGCTTAGGCAGTTTGAAAGCGTGGCAAGTATAAGACTTGTCTTTTGAGGAATGATTTCCTTGAAAGTCATTTGGTTGGCTTGGCTCTAAGTGGCTTTATGTCTTAGGGTAGGACTATTCCAGGGGCAGTGGCACTGGAGCAAATAATTAGGTTCTATCCCCTATATAAATACTGCTTACATGGGTGAAGTTGGGCAACAGTGAGTGTTAAAGGCAACTTTGAATGGGGAAAAAGATGCCAGTGTGGGCTCTGGTCAGTGTCCTGAAACTGTTGTGGAAGATAAATGCTAAACCCTCAGGTGTCTTTACATCATCAGCTGTTGATGATGTAGAGCCTCCTTCTCTCCATCCCCGTGTTGTGTAGTTTGGGCTTCACCTAAAGTGTGCGGCCCAGGAGAGGAGCTAGATTATCCAGACCTTGAGGCACTCAGCCCCTGGAAATCGGTAGCCAGGGGAGATTATTTCTGGCTGTTATCTGTGAGAGGACAGCCATGCCTGAGGCTACTCTCAACGCGATTGAGCAACCTTTTCATATCTTGATGAATGCTGGGTCTGGTTCTCACACTTGGCTGTACATTGGAATCATCTAGGAAGTTAAAAAAAATTACTGATGCCCAGACCCCCACATATTCTGGTTTAATTGATCTGGGCTGTGATCAGGACACTGCGATTTAAAAACAAACTCTCTAAATGATTCTCATATGCAGCTAAGTTTAAGAACCACTGTTCTAAATCCCTGGAGCTTTTGAGAAATTGGTTGGGCTGGAGATCAGAAGATGCAAGAGTACCACAGATAACTGATGAGTTCTTAAAAATACATTTTATTATTGGCAAGACATTGCAACATAATGGACTCCTATACATTTTTCTTTCAGGCTGCATTCATGCTTATTTCCTGGAAACCCTTTGGGATGAAGGGCTTATTCATTACCATAGTTTATTGCATTTACTATCCCACACTGCAGGCATATTCACCAGTGTGGCACTTGGACAAAATAAAAGGGACTATTGCTAGAGGAAACAGTGTTTTCCATGTAAGTAGCTTCTGTGGAGAAGATGGAAACTAAGGAAAGGTACTACTTGGAGGGTCTGAATCTCATTTCAGTGGGTGAATTTAGAAATGGTTTCTTTATACGATCAGAGTTCCTGAGGAAATGGGAGTGAAAGCAGGGCCCCATGTAAACCCAAAACATGCAGAGCTATATGTTCAAATTCTATACTGCCTAATTCTAACCTGCCTGTGGAAATGAGCCAAGCCATAGCCCAGGTTTTATTTGTTAGCATGACTCTTAGTCTTAAAATCTGTATAAGCTCTACAGGAAAGAAGATTGTAGTCATTTCTCTTGGAGCCAAATATGATTTATTTTTAGGTGAAATAAATAAAACCAAAACACATCTTCTTACTTAATTCTCAATACTCCAAGAGGTTAATCCAGCAACAGTGTGGTTCCTGGAGAGGGTATCAGAGAGGACTGAAGGTCTGAGACGGTCTTGTTCTTTGTGACTTGAACAAGTCTGGTCGTGAGCATGATACCTAACTTCTCTCCCTTTGGCTTCATCCTGCCCCAGCGTTTCCTTAGGTTCCTTCAAAGATTTACCAAAATGCTATTAAGAAAGAAGCTTAATCTTCTGTTGGTGAGAACAACTTCAGAACTGGTGGTCCTTCAGAAGAAATCTTTACATATGGAAAATAAAACGTTTCCTTGACGGACAACTCCTCTTCTTGCTTTACGTTTCTGGTCGTTTATGCCGTAACTGAGTTATTTATTTTCATTTTCTTCTGTGGCATGTTTATGACTGGTTTCATCATTTTCTCAGCCTTAATTATTCAGAGTCATATTAGCACCTTTTAGAAGTTATGAGGTCATTTTACAGCTCTTCACAGGCTTGCCTTCTAGGAATTACATTAATCCGTTGCTCAGATACTCTTTGAGAAGGAAGACATGGCCGTTCATGAGAACCTCTCCTTCATACAGCTTCAACTCCTTTGGGAGCCTTGCACTAAACGTGATAAGGACCAGCGCTCTTTGTGAATGTGGTCAACAAAATACATCTTCCTGATGTAATGGAGATTGAGATTTTACACAGGAAAGTTGGCTGTCATTTCATAATTCAACCCATGCTGCCTCCTGAACTGTCTCCTGGCAGCCATTCAGCCTTAGAGCTTTCTTGTAGAAGAAAACATGACCAGAAACACTAGTCTCTGAATTCATTAAGCTAGAAATATTGGCTGTTAGAATTTACAGGAGACCTTTTACATTTTTCATGGCAGGGCTCAGGGGCTGGGGTACAAGGCAAAGTTTTAGTCACAGAAAAACTGTGGGACCAGGCAGCAGTCTACAGGCACACCTCGTTTTATTGTGCTTCCCAGATAATGCATTTTTCACAAGCCGAAGGTTTGTGGCAATTCTGCGTCCAGCACGTCTATCAGCACCGTTGTTTCAACAGCACTTCCGCGCTTCGTGTCTCTGTGTCATATTTTGGTGATTCTCACAATATTTCAAACTTTTTCATTATTATTATATTTATTATGGTGATCTGTGGTCCGTGATCTTTGATGTTACTATTGTAATTGTTTTCGGGTGCCACAAAACACATATAAAACCATGAACTTAATTGATAAAATGTGTGTGTTCTGACGGCTCCACTGACTGGCCTCTCCCTCTTGAGCCTCCCTATTTCCTGAGACACAACAGTATTGAAATTAGGCCAATTAACAACCCTAAGTGTTCAAGTGAAAGGAAGAGTTACACATCTCTTACTTTATTTTAATTAATTAATTAATTTTTAACATCTTTTTTGGAGTATAATTGCTTTACAATGGTGTGTTAATTTCCGCTTTATAACAAAGTGAATCAGCTATACGTATACATATATCCCCATATCTCTTCCCTCTTGCGTCTCCCTCCCTCCTACCCTCCCTATCCCACCCCTCTAGGTGGTCACAAAGCACCGAGCTGATCTCCCTCAGTGCTTTGCGGCTGCTTCCCACTAGCTATTTATTTTACGTTTGGTAGTGTATATATGTCCATGCCACTCTCTCACTTCGTCCCAGCTTACCCTTCCCCCTCCCCGAAGAACCTAGGGGCAGGACAGGAATAAAGACATCTCTTACTTTAAATCAAATGTCTAAATGATTAAGGTTAGTGAGGAAGGCATGTTGAAAGCTGAGATAGGCCGAAAGCTAGACCTCCTGTACCAAACTGTCAGCCAACTTTTGAATGCAAAGAAAATGTTCTTTAAGGAAATGAAAAGTGCTACTCCAGTGAACATATGAATGATAAAGTGAAACAGCCTTATTGCTGATATGGAGAAAGTTTTAGTGGTCTGGATAGAAGATCAAATCAGCCACAACATTCCCTTAAGCCAAAGCCGAATCTAGAGAAAAGCCCTAACTCTCTTCAATTCTTTGATGGCTGGGAGAGGTAAGGAAGCTGCAGAAGAAAAGTTTGAAGCTAGCAAGGGTTGACTCATGAGGTTTCAGGAAAGAAGCCATCTCCATAACATAAAAGTACAAGGTGAAGCAGCAAGTGCTGATAGAGAAGCTGCAGCAAGTTATCCAGAACATCTAGCTGAGATAATGAATGGAGGTGGCTACGCTAAACAACATATTTGTAATGTAGAAAAAACGGCCTTCTGTTGGAAGAAGAAGCCATCTAGGACTTTCACCGCTAGAGAGAAGTTGATGTCTGGCTTCAAAAGTTCAAAAGGACAGGCTTACTCTCTTGTTAGGTCTAATGAAGTTGGTGACTTGAAGCTGAAGCCAATCCTCATTTACCATTCCCAAAATCCTAAGGCCCTTAAGAATCATGTTAAATCTATTCTGCCTGTGTTCTATAAATAGAACAACAAAGCCTGGATAGCAGCACATCTGTTTCCAACATGGTTTACTGACCATTTTAAGCCCACTGTGGAGAGGCATTGATTCGAAAAAAGATTCCTTTCAAAATATAGCTGCTCATTGACAATGCACCTGGTCACCCAAGAGCCCTGATGAAGATGTACAAGATTAATGTTGTTTTCATGCCTGCTAACACAGCATCCATTCCGCAGCCCATGGATCAAGGAGGGATTTTGACTTTCAAGTCTCATTATTTTTGAAATACATTTTGTAAGGCTATAAGCTGCTATAGATAATGATTTCTCTGATGGATCTGTGCAAAGTCAATTGAAAACCTTCTGGAAAGGATTAGTTATTCTAGATACCATTAAGAACATTTGTGATTTGTGGGAAGAGGTCAAAATATCCACATTAATATGAGTTTGGAATAAGTTGATTCCAACGTTCAAATATCCAATAACCCTGTATAACTTTGAGGGGTTCAAGACTTCAGTGGAGGTAGCTGCGATGTGGTGGAAATAGCAAGAGAACTAGAATTCGACATGGAGCCTGAAGGTGTGACTGAATTGCTGTCACAATGATGAATCTCCTCATCAAACTTGAACATATGAGGAGTTACTTCTTATAAATGAGCAATGATATTGGTGTTTTTGAGATGGAATCTACTCCTGGTGGAGATGCTGTGAAGATTGTTGAAATGACAGCAAAGGATTTTGGATGTGACATACACTTAGTTGATAAAGCAGTGGTAGGGTTTGAGAGGACTGACCCTGATTCTGAAGTTCTGCTGTGGGTAAAATGCTATCAAATAGCACTGCATATTACAGAGAAATCATCCATGAAAGGAAGAGTCAATCTACGTGGCCAACTTCACTGTTGTCTTATTTTAAGAAATTGCTGCAGCCCCCCCAGCCTTCAGCAACCACCACCCGGATCAGTCAGCAGCCATCGACGTGGAGGCAAGACCCTCACCAGCAAAAAGACTACAGATCACTGAAGGCTCAGATGATGGTTAGCATATTTTAGCAAGGAAGTATTTTTAAATTAAGGCATAACACACTGGCTTTTTTAGACACAATGCTTTTGCACACTTAAGAGACTACAGTATAGCGTAAATGTAACTCTTATGTGCACTAGGCAACCAAAAATTTTGTGTGACTTGCTTTATTGTGTTATTCACTTTATTGTGTTAGTCTGGAACCAAACCCTTAATATCTCTGAGGTGTGCCTGTAGTTACAGGAAATACATAATTCAAGGCAAAAACACAACTTGCAACAAGATCAGCTTCTGCTGAACTGATGAACTCTTGAACTTCTCATTTTCCCTTTAGAGCATGTTTGAACTGAGGGTCTGTTGTAGGTCTGACCTTACCAGTGGAGATTAAGTGGCCCAGTGGTGAGAGTTGGTGGTAAATAAATCCATGTATTGCTGTAATCAAAGAGTTAAGCTTTTTTATGCTGTGGACCCTTTAGCAGTTGGAGAAGCCTATAGGACACTTCTCAGAAAAAAAATTTTTTTAATTGAAAATAAGTATGTAGGCCATCTGTATGTCTTCTTTGGAGAAATATCTATTTAGGTCTTCTGCCCATTTTTTTTTTTAACATCTTTACTGGAGTATAACTGCTTACCATGATGTGTTAGTTTCTGCTGTATAACAAAGTGAATCAACTATACATATACATATATCCCCATATCTCCTCCCTCTTGCGTCTCCCTCCCACCCTCCCTAACCCATCCCTTTAGGTGGTCACAAAGCACCGAGCTGAGGTCCTTGTGCTATGTGGCTGCTTCCCACTAGCTATCTGTTTTACATTTGGTAGTGTATATATGCCCATGCCACTCTTTCACTTTGTCCCAGCTTACCCTTCCCCCTCCCTGTGTCCTCAAGTCCATTCTCTAAGTCTGCGTCTTTATTCCTGTCCTGGCCCTAGGGTCTTCAGAACCATTTTTTTTTTTTTTTAGATTCCATATATATGTGTTAGCATACGGTATTTGTTTTTCTCTTTCTGACTTACTTCACTCTGTATGACAGACTCTAGGTCCATCCACCTCACTACAAATAACTCAATTTTGTTTCTTCTTATGGCTGAGTAATATTCCATTGTATATATGTGCCACATCTTCTTTATCCATTCGTCTGATGATGGACACTTAGGTTGTTTCCAAGTCCTGGCTATTGTAAATAGAGCTGCAATGAACATTGTGGTACATGACTCTTTTTGAATTATGGTTTTCTCTGGGTATATGCCCAGCAATGGGATTGCTGGGTCGTATGGTAGTTCTATTTTTAGTATTTTAAGGAACCTCCATACTGTTCTCCATAGTGGCTGGATCAATTTACATTCCCTCCAACAGTGCAAGAGGGTTCCCTTTTCTCCACACCCTCTCCAGCATTAACTGTTTGTAGATTTTTTGGTGATGGCCATTCTGACTGGTGTGAGGTGATACCTCATTGTAGTTTTGATTTGCATTTCTAGTGATTAGTGATGTTGAGCATCCTTTCATGTGTTTGTTGGCAATCTGTATATCTTCTTTGAAGAAATGTCTATTTAGGTCTTCTGCCCAGTTTTGGATTGGGTTGTTTGCTTTTTTAATATTGAGCTGCATGAGCTGTTTGTATATTTTGGAGATTAATCCTTTGTCAGGTGCTTCATTTGCAAATATTTTCTCCCATTCTGAGGGTTGTCTTTTCATCCTGTTTATGGTTTTCTTTGCTGTGCAAAAGCTTTTAAGTTTCATTAGGTCTCATTTGTTTATTTTTGTTTTTATTCTCATCACTCTAGGAGGTGGATCAAAAAAGATCTTGCTGTGATTTATGTTAAAGAGTTGTCTGCCTATGTTTTCCTCTAAGAGTTTTATAGTGCCTGGTCTTACATTTAGGTCTTTAATCCATTTTGAGTTTATTTTTGTGTATAGTGTTAGGGAGTGTTCTAATTTCATTCTTTTACATGTAGCTGTCCAGTTTTCCCAGCACCACTTATTGAAGAGACTGCCTTTTCTCCATTGTATGTTCTTGCCTCCTTTGTCATAGATTAGGTGACCAAAGGTGTGTGGGTTTATCTCTGGACTTTCTATTCTGTTCCATTGACTATATTTCTGTTTTTGTGCCAGTACCATACTGTCTTGATTACTGTAGCTTTGTAGTGTAGTCTGGAGTCAGGGAGCCTGATTCCTCCAGCCCTGTTTTTCTTTCTCAAGATTGCTTTGGCTATTCAGGGTCTTTTATGTTTCCATACAAATTGAAAAATTTTTTGTTTTAATTCTGTGAAAAATACCATTGGTAATTTGATAGGGATTGCATTGAATCCGTAGGTTGCTTTGGGTAGTATAGTCATTTTCACAGTATTGATTCTTCCGTATGTGGAATCTAGAAAAATGGTACAGATGAACTTATTTGCAAAGCAGAAACAGAGACACAGATGTAGAGAACAAACTTAAGGATACCAAGGGGGGAAGGGGTGGTGGTGGGATGAATTTGAATTGGGAGATTGGTATTGACATATGTTCACTACTATATATAAAACAGATAACTTATGAGAACCTACTGTATAGCACAGGAAAATCTACTCAGTGCTATGTGGTGACCTAAATGGGAAGGAAATCCAAAACAGAAGGGATATATTTATACATATAACTGATTCACTTTGCTGTACAGAAGAAACTAACACAACATTGTAAAGCAGCTCTACCCTAATAAAAATTAATAAAACAATAAAATAAGCATGTAGGATTACAAAGAATACTTTTTATTGAAATATAGTTGTTAAAACCAAAAAAAATTTAATATAGCAATATATGTGCCTATTCATTAATGCATTATGTAACATATCTACCAGTGGGTTTAGCAGCTATCATTAATTTCAAATTAGTGATGCATAAATATGGTATTCCGAGATTTCTGTAGCAACTGTAATATGATGTGGGTGTTTAAAATGTGTGAAAGTTTCATGCACTCACAGAGGGAAGACCGTGTGAAGACAGTGGAGGAAGATGACCATATGTAAGCCATCTTTCTTTCTTTAGAAGAAACCAAACCTGCCAACACCTTGATCTTGGACTTCTAGCTTCTAGAATTGTAAGAAATTAATTTCTATTGTTTAAGCCACCTAGTCTTTATTACTTTGCTATGGCAACCCTAGAAAAGTAATACAATTGATAAAACCATTCAAGTGTTTTTTCTCCATGGTTTCACCAATAACCAATTCTCAGGTTCCTTTCCTCAGCTCAGAAGAGGAGGATGCTGGTAGAAATGACCTCCTGCCTGTGAAAACCGTGGATATTTGGGGGCAGTGGTTCTTAACTAAGGTCATAGATAGACTTCAAGGATTCTTATTATATTATTTCCTCACTTTTCTAGCAGTAGGGTCCAGAACTTCCATAAGATTCTCAAAGGTTTATGACTTTCCAAAAGTGTGTACCCACCATTTTGGAATTTGTTGTATATTCTGAGCCTCTCTACCGTGGCTCCAACTGCACACAGAGTTTGCCTGAGGTCTTTTGACCGTCCCTGCAGCTGAAGTTGTCCATTTACACTTATAAGTGGGGCTGCGGATGTACTCTGAGAAATATATGAAAGCTCAGAGAACAAAGTGAAGGCATTTATTTAGGTGTATGTTAAGAATAAAGCATGGCATTAGGTGTATAAATGTATAAGGCAATATCCCTAATGTCATATGTTGTGAGAGTTTCAAACCTCGACACTTTCGAGTTTTATAACCTATGAGTCCTGGCTTTTTTTGTTTTGGCTGAGGCCATACAGATAGCTCTGCTATTCCTGACCCTGTGAACTGCCATGCACTTGCCAAGCCTATGGCCCACATGTGGGTCCATGGGGCCCCACCCTTTTCACAAGAGTAACTTTGTATAAGCAGTTTCATGACTGGCCTGCTTTCAGGAGAGAGCTGGGAGACAAGAGAGAGAGAGAGAAAAAAACAAAAAACCTGACAATACCAAGTGCTGATGAGGATGTGGAGCAACTGGAACTCTCATAATTGCTGATAGAGATGCAAAACGATGCCGCCCCTCAGATAAAAAGTTTGGCATTTGCTTATAAAATTGAACATACATTTACCATATGGCCATCAATCTCACACTTAGATGTTTGCACAAGAGAAAAGAAAACAGGTTTATATTAAACCCGTATGCAAATATTTACAGAGATTTATTCACAACAACCTGGAAATGCAAACCACCCAAACATTCTTCATTTGGGGAATGGATAAACAAACCATGGGGTGTTCATGCAGTGGAATAGTACTCAGCAATAAAAAGATGAACTTTTCATATAAAAACGGCCTGGCTGAATCTTTACTGTTTTGTGTTAAGTTAAAGAAGCCAGGCTCAAAGCTCCATAGTGTATGATTCCATTTAGGTGATATCTGGAATAGGTAGAGTTGTAGGGACAGAGAACAGTTGGTATTGCCAGGGTTAAGAGTGAAGGGAGTAACACACCATTGTAAAGCAATTATACTCCAATAAAGATGTTGAAAAAAAAAAAAAAAAGAGTGAAGGGAGGATTTGACTACCAGTGGACATAACCAGTGATTTTTTAGGTGTAAAGGAACAGTTCCATATCCTGATTTTGGTGGTTACACGACTCCGTCAAAACTCACTGAACTATAAGCCAAAGAGAACTTATTTTACTGTATTTAAACTTAAAAATAAATTCAGAAAAGTAGAGAAAAAGAAAAAAAAAGAGAGTATCTCCTGGCTGGAGCACAGCTAATTTCAGAGCCAAGAGGGAGCTCGAGGTCACAAGGGGACATTCCGCTCACTACTGCATGTTCCACTGGCTCTAGCCAGACCCTTGGTGTGGACAGGCAGTGGGAAGAACATGGCCATTTTCAGGGTGCAGAAGCCATAAAGTTTGACTCGGGAAGCTAGAAACAGAGATAAACCTTGGGAAACGGCAGTTGTGTATAGGAGGACAAATTGAAGTTAGGAACAAATATTTTGGTGTTCCCTTGTTGAGTAAGAACAATGCAGATCAGGGCTCATTGTGATTGGCCAAGAGATCTGCAAAGCTGCTGGGAGGCTTCCAGAGCTTGGACCCTTCTCCGTGTCTTTCTTCTTTGCTAGCAATTCAGTGAGTAAATGCTGTGTCTGTAAAGGGAATCAACTCTTTGGGGAAATCAGGCTTTACGGCAGCAGATTTTAAGCCATTTTGTAAGAGTTGATAGGCTCTGCTTTTACTCTCAAATGTCAGGCAGGGGAAGAAGCATGTTATTGTGGAGAGAACAGAGGGTTTCACTTTAAGCTTACTTGGGTTACTATAGGCTTCGTGATCTTGTGCCAGTTACTTACCTTCTCTGAGCCTCCATTTCCTCCTCTTGGATATAAGGTTGTTGTGGAGATCAGAGATGAGGCAGAATGAACTATTTCCGCTCGCCCCCCACCCCCAATCTGAAAGGGCTGGGAGAGCCATCCTTAACCAATATTTATCAGGAGCAGTTCAGGGTCAGAGCCACGTTCACAGGAGGGATATCCTTTCCTGATACGGGACGGAAGATAGATGGTGGTGAGGGGTGTCTCCAGAAAAATACGATGCCCGTCTTAGCATAGCAGCACGCATCTTAGGTAACTGGTAAGAAGTTCACTGTAACTCTTTTCAGTGGGAGGCTGGGTAGGAATGAGGGCCTGCTATCCTCCCGACCCCTGGACCAGGGTTTCCTCTTTTTGGCCTTTGGGTGTGGCAAAACATGGGCAGAAGGAACCCTCCATTTGTCTCCTGATCAAGCTTGAGGGCTAGAGTCTGGAAACCTCCATTTTTTGGGGCGGGGATTGGAGGTTCCTTAGGTGGAGATAGAGGTATGGGGGGTGTTGAGTGAGGAGTTTATGAAAGGAAGAGATAGAGAATGAGAGCACAGTATTGTGCGGTATGGTGCTTTCTGACCCCCACTTCTGTCTATAAGTCTTCTTTGTGTGGTGAAAGGCAACAAAGTTAGAAATAAATGACCACCTCTGTTCCTTTTATAGTGAACTGCTCAGTGTGACGGTCTGAGTGATCCTTCATCTTCATTTGCTTATTTACATTCATGATTCTGTGTGTTGGGTCTGGGAACAATAACTAGGTAGAGGTACTTGGTGACAGGGACCTTACCGGTTGTGTGCTCATTACCATAATCACCTTAGTTAATGTTTACCTATAGCACTTACTACATGCCAGCCCTGTTTCAAGCCCTTTAATCACTTTAGCATATAATTCATCCTCACATGAACCCCAGGTGTGTACTTTAATTTACAGATGAAGAATGGAGATGAGGCATAGACGGGTTAAGTACCCTGGTACTTGTATCACACAGTGAGAGAAGAATTTAGACCTCAGCCATTTGGATCTAGAGCCCATACTCTTACACACCATCCTATCCACAGAGCCCCCGCCACCTCCACCCCACATGGGAAGAGGCAAGAATTAACTCTCAGAGAGAAACTCCAGGTTTGGTTTTGAGATGATGAGGATGGGTGTAGCAATAATTAATGGCTTGGAAGGGCACCTACATGCGGCTGATGTTTTTACCATCAGCACCGCCATTGCTGTTAATCGTTCTCTCTGTCTCCCAGGAAAGATGACCCGGCCTTTACTCCTGGTTATTTTTGTGTTCTCTCCATGGCTGTAGCATAATGAATTGTACTTTGGTTAGTTTCTACCTAGATGAACTTTTCATTAAAAGCAGTTGGTTTAAAAACAACAAATAGAAAAAAATCAGATCTTGCTTGGGATTGATGATCAGATAATATAACAAATTCCACCCTCAACTGAAATGATAACCAAGAAAGCAGGCAGCCTGTTTAAGATTCTGAGGAGCCTGAAGTGCTCGCTTCTATAGAAAGAAAGGCATTGATTTGTTTCTTAAGGCCGTTTGAGCATCGCATTTCTCGTAAAGAAAGGATTCTTGGTGACTGTCTGTTTTCCACCCACCCATTCACTCTGTGCCTGGTCAGTACAGAGCAGTGGGCTTGTGGGGCATAGCCCGTCTCTTCAGGAATATCCTAGAGGAAAACCATCAAGAGTTCAGTATGGACATAAAGCAAAAACAGGATGGGATTTAAAGTGAGTACCCTGGGCATCAGTTCAAGGCCTTCCTGTCTCAGGCCTGAAGTCCCAGTGTTGAGAGCTAGTCACCACTGACCTCAAATTTTCAGAGCTATGAGGACAGGAGTCCTGTTGTGTGGTCTGTGCAAGGCTGTTGTCAGGGCCCTTTGCCTCGGCAGGTTGAAGTTGTGTTCATGTTTGGGTCAGTCCTCCTGATGGGTTAACAGAGATGCAAGTCTTCTGAACTGCCAGCAAGTGTTACACACTAAGAGCTTTTTTTTTTTCTTTAACCTATGTCTCAGGTCTACTTTACTAGTAATCCATTAATTAAGCTATGGAGGGCTACTGGTCTTTCCTATTCAAAACACTATTCTGTAAGAATTCTTGATGCCATGGAATATTTGACATTTTGCAAAGCTCCCACTGGAACTACCCACAAAGAGCTGAAATTTCCACAGTTTTTGGAAAGGTTGCCTTGTTATCAGTGCATTATCAGTGGTGTTTTGAAGTTGCTTTTCATAGTTTTCAACTGCTGCTCTTGTATTAATGACTATATTTAAAAATTTAAGGGTGTATGCTTGTTAATTGTTTCACCTTAGGGTAATTATTATAATATTACCATTTTTAGTTTTTCATGCTTTTCTTTATCTTTTTCCATCACTGAGATCTTTCCCCTAGTAAGTGGAAACTGGTGGGGTAGATGGGTCACTGGATCTGTTTGGCTCCATCTGTTAAGAACCATTGGATGGAACATGGTGTTAAGGATCTAGTATCAAGTTACTGCCACTGATACCTTCTTGCTTCTCTACCAGGTTGTCCTTCTGGGCTTGCTTCTGTGAGCCCAGTGGCTTCGTCTGTGAGGGCAGGGCCAGCAGGGCAGGTCAGAAGCACAGCCTCTGACATAAACAACAAACAAAAAAATCAAGCCAAACCACCATCAGTACTACCACCACTGACAACAACAGCAATAGCAAGAAACTCCAAAGGACATTTTCTATTGTTACAGAAAGGTGTCCTTTCAAATAAGAACCAAGGCCTTAATATAACTTCTCCTTCAAAATCTGGAGACATAGGTCCTACTGTTTGTACAGTCAAATCTAGACTCTATTCCTAAGATGAGGCTTTGAGGCTTTTTATAATATTAGTTGGCTTTGCCCAGCTGTGAATACTGCCACTCATCCATCATCTCACAATTTGGCTTGGAGGACTGTAAGGGCCACTTCCACACAGGCACTGCCATCTCTATGCCTTCACTGAGGCTGTAACCTCAGTGTGCAAGTGTCTGTCTTCTCTCCCTCTTCTCCAGATCTCCATGATCTGCCTGTGCTCGTTCACATGCCCGGACACACCCGCCTTGACTCTCTGATGAGCTCTAACATATCCTTGACGATCTAGGGCAGCCTTTAGTCATTGTCTTACAGCATTTACATCACAGTACATGTTCAGGTTTAGAAGAGCTGGTTTTTCTCTTAGTTCCATTGTGCAACTGGATCAAGACCCTCGCTTCTCTCTCTTTTTTTCTTTTTTCTGGAAAATGGCAGCAATAATCCCTTTTGTCAGGTGAAGTTTATTAAATATTTGTGGGAATCTTCAGATAAAAGAATTAATTTAATGGAATGAGTTTTGTGTAATTTGACCAATGAGCCAAATCCTTTCTTTTTTTTTTTTTTTAAATTAATAAACTTTATTTTTTAGACTGGTTTTTAAAAATTGAATTATAGTTAATTTACAATGTTGTGTTAGTTTCAGGTATACAGCAAAGTGTTCAGTTCTCTCTCTCTCCCCATATATATATATATGAATATATAGAAAGAATATATACTTTTTCATATTCTTTTCCATTATAGTTTATTATAAGATATTGAATATAGTTCCCTGTGCCTTGTTGTTTATCTATTTTATATATATAGTAGTTTTATCTGTTAATACCATACTCCTAATTTATCCCTCCCCCCCCAACATTTCCCCTTTAGTAACTATAAGTTTGTTTTCCATGTCTGTAACTATTTTGTAAATAATTTCATTTGTATCATATTTTAGAATCCACATATAAGTGATAGCATATGGTATTTGTCTTTCTCTGTCTGACTTCACTTAGCATGATAATCTCTAAGTCCATCCATGTTGCAGCAAATGGCAGTATTTCATTCTTTTTTATGAGCCAAATCCTTTCTTGCCTTTGATTCTGATTTATGTCTGTTTATGTGTGTGTTTGTGAGAGAAAAGGCCTAATTTGGAATGTATGGTTGCTGTTTCCTGCTTGCCCAATGAGCTCAGTCAAATGGACCCCGTGGTATTTCCATTTTATTCCACGCAGTATAGAAAACACTGACTGTTCAGTCAGTGACAAGTTTCCAATGAGCAACAGCTCTGGGAGAGGCACACATTGTTAGGAAATGTACAGGGTTGCACAGTAGGGCTATAAAGTTTGATCAGTCCAATGGAACATTCTGTACTTTGCAAGAGGAGCAAGACATGTTTTTCTGAATTTCATTTAAAAGGAATTTTCCTCAGATTTATACACTGAACCATATGACCCGTATGTTTTTTTCATAACTCTCTCGTCCCATGTGTTACCCATTATAGATTCAGAAGGCTCCAAACACCAAAGCCAATGTGAGTCAGCAGAGGTCATATCCAGATAAGAGGTTGTTTCGAGTTATCTCCGCTCTGCGGCTTCCTTGGCCCATCCTGACCACCACACACAAGATACCCTCCAGAATCTGGAACTGGGTCCTCGCGCTCCTGAATGCAAATGCAAATTCTGGGACTTCAAACTAGATCTCCTGGGTATTCCTGTAGGCCCTTTCTCTTAGTTAGAATCCCATACTGGAGGCATTCTTTTATTTTCCAGAAAAAGGAAAAAACTTAAAAAGTTTGAGATTTTTCTTTATGCAAGAAACATTTGTGCATCTAATATGGACTAGGCACTGTGCTGGATACAAAGGGTATAAAGATGAACAGGAAGGAATCTTCGTCCTTCACCAGCTCCTGTCTGCCGCTGGGAGACAGAGTGTGGTGTGAGGAGAGCCTCGACCCAGACCTGGATTGGGCACCATGGGGACTCACCTGCCTGGTGAGTCCAGGAGAAACTCATGGAGGAGGTGGCACTGGAGTTGGGTTCTGAAGGATAAGCGTGTATTTCACTAGTTTCAATCTTATAGGGAAAAGGTGAGTTGTTTTCATTGGAGGAAAAATAAGTCAACATATCAAAATCGAACTTATATTTGGCAGAGTGTCAAAATAAGATTTATTAGATAATTCCAATTCAGTTGTCAGATACAAGCCACCCAGTAATTATAAGCAAATACTGATACAACGTGATGTTTGGTTTCCTATTCAAGAGTTCACCCCAAATAGGGTAACAAAGATACGAGATTTCAGGACCCACTTATCGGCTTCTAGCAGAATATTTTGCAACACAGACAGTCCTCACTCTGCATGGTTCTGACATGTATGGATTTCAGTTACCATGGTTTATTTAAATTACACTAGTTCCCAACAACACAGTTCACATTTCCGTTACCGTGGTATAGTAACTGCGAAGAATTGCTTAAAGTACAAACTTTACGGCTACCTCTTCAGTCTACAAATTACTATGTAAGTGACAGAGGCACTTTATGATGGGACCAATCATGTTGGCTCCTTGTCACTTAGTCATCAAGAGACATTTTACAAAAACGGATAATTGAAAGAGGGAGCTGGCCAACAAAGATAAAAATACAGCAAAGAACAAAATTGGATAATGCTCGAAGTGAAATTCGAATCAAAGATAAATGGAGTTAAAGAAGAAATTGCTGACTGCAGAGTTGTTGACCATGCCACTAAGGTACTCTAGAAATGCAGCCAGAGGAATTTAGTGAAGCTGAACCTATAAAGGAAGAAAGTGAGAGGAAAAGGATTAAAATGTTCCAGAGGAAGTGACGCCAGCAAAAAAGTATTCACATTAAAGGAATTCTTGGAGAGATTTCACAACATTGAAAGCACAAAGGATAAAATGTTGGAAGCTGACCCAAATTTAGAAAAGATGATGACAGTTTGCCAAGGCAGAGAAAAGATTCTCATTCTGTAGTTATGCTTTGAGAAAAAGAGAGCAAGCCCAGATCAAGTTCTTGTTGATGTATTTTGGTTTTCTTTTATAAAAAAAATAAAATATTTCAATTCTCAAGATTTCTAATTTTTAAAATATGGTGTACTAAATGAATATTAGTTTAACTATTTTTTTTTTCATTTCCCTATACTTTTTTTTTTTTTTTTCTGCCTATGTCCACTTCAGACTTGGAAGGATATTGAGTTAGAAATCCCAAGCTACTAATTAATGGGCCTCAGAGAGTTTGAGTTATAGTCTGTGATTTAATATTAACAAGGTAGTCACCACTTATTAACTACCTCCTGTATTTGTCTTAGAGTGTCCTTCAGAGGAGGTATTTGTTATCCCTGTTTTACAGATGAGGAAGCTGAGGTTCCAACAGGTTAAATGCAGTTTGAGGTTACGGGGCTCATAAATGGCAGAGCTGGGATTTCAGCTGGACTCCAAAGGCTGACGTTTGTCGTGATGCATACCACATGGCCACGTAGTTAGTGTGCTCCTGACAAATGGTAGCGTCAGAAAATCTCAGGAGATTTACACCTTGAAAGCATATTGATTTAAAGTAATCTTACTAATAATTTTGCAAAGTAATAATGTATTTTGGAATGTGAATAATTGACTTCTGACATATCTGCTCTGTAAGCTTAGCTTTTTCATAGAGTACTTTTTCTTAATGGGAAGGAAACCTGAATTAAAATTCCGAGATAAATTAACATTTAAAGTTAAAAGTAAGTGGCTTAGTGTACTGCCATATTATTATTATTATTTTTTTTTTGCTGTACGCGGGCCTCTCACTGTTGTGGCCTCTCCCGTTGCAGAGCACAGGCTCCGGACGCGCAGGCTCAGCGGCCATGGCTCACGGGCCCAGCCGCTCCGCGGCATGTGGGATCTTCCCGGACCGGGGCACGAACCCGTATCCCCTGCATTGGCAGGCGGACTCTTAACCACTGCGCCACCAGGGAAGCCCTCCCTATACATTTATAACCAACAGGAAGAAAGTTTTTAAAGTTTTGACCAAAATTTTTAAAGGCCATGGGATAATTAAAATTCTTCCCATTGATTATTCAGATCGCTGCACGGTTTCAACCTGCACAGTAATTTTTATGGTTTTGTGCACCATGCAAAGCAGGAACTTCTTGTATTTTCAAAAACGTAAGAACATAAAGTGCCAGTAAAAGACTATAGCTGGGAAATATATGAATCTGCTTCTGTTGTCAATTCCATTCTTAAAACAAAGGTTCTAGCGGTTTAAGTACGGTGCTCTGCTGTTACCTTTCAGAACTGTTCCATTTCACAGGGCAGGGGACACTTCTTGGATGTAACACTAATCTTGAGAAGTTGTATATGAATTTTGCATCATGGACTGTTTTCATCTCTTTGGCCTCCTCAAGACTTTCTCAGTTGCTATTTGGACCTATTATCAGAGTTCAGCTTCGTGGAGGGCAGTTGTGTTCTGTTCTTTGGGTAGAAAAAGGTTCATGGTGAGATTCGCTTTTTAACTGTAGGTCAGATACCGGGGGAAGTCACCAGGTCAGTGAAGGCTGTTGTAAGGAATGTTGGTTTTTGCCTGTTCAGGGTCCATTCCCCAGGATGCTGGTAATAGTCCCTTGCTTTAAGATATGCATTTCCCCTTGGACACAGTATTGGTAGGAATCTCTTAAGGGGCCTCACACTTCCCTGGCCTTTCTGCCTGGAATTCAGGTATTGAATAGCATGACCATTGTAGCTGATTCTCTCCAAGCAGACATACCCAACAATTCTGTCCATTAATTCTTCTCCTTATGTGACCAGAACTGCCTTAATTCCCATTCTTTCTCAATCTCATTATTTAATTTTTCCTTTAATTTTGTAGGCTAACAAATTTTGTCCTTTCAATAGATTTCCTTTTTTTTTTTTTTTTTTTTGTCCAAGTTAGCTAGAATAAGTTTCTTTGCTGGTTTAAGAAATGTAAACGCTTTTGCTCTTAAACTGGGCCTATTTAAAATGTAAAGACAAACTTTAAAACCTTCATGTAAGAGAGTAATCATGAGATGTGTTTCCAAATCTTAACAAATCAAAGACTAGGAAATATAAGAAACACTTGGCTCAATTCAGTGGATTTCTCCTTCTTTCTCGAAATAGAGAAAGAATTGTGCTGGGGCACTAGCCTCAAGCTCACAAAAAAGTAATTAGATCTAAAGAAGGGCAGCATACAAGAGATTCATTCTTTTGTTCACTCACGATCCAATTGAGATGAGAAAGGTACATCTACCACAAATTTCATTTATTTATTAAATTACTTGCTGAGCACTGACTATGTAGCAGCCACTATTCTAGGCACTTGGTGGGATAAATCAGTTAACAAAACAGACACAAATCTCTGCCCGTTTGAGCTCCTGTTCTAGTGGGTGGAGACCTAAATGGAATTCTTCTCGGCCATTGTTATTTTGATATAGGGTCTATTAGGTATAAGGCATAGATTCAGTAAAACCTTACTCGAGGTTTTTGACTTTTTGCCTCAAATAGAAATCAAACCCAAACGAATAGCTTTCAGAAGTGTTAAATTATTTTCATATTTCTGGCTTTTGCAGTTATTTTGCCTTTTGCCAGTCATGACCAGAATTGGAAGACAGGCACGTCTAGCCCGGGTGAATTTAGAATATCACCAAGAGATTCAACAGTGTCTGGTGTCTGGAGCTTCTTGTTCAATAAGCATCAAGTGATGGATATTTCTGATCCGAAGCCGATTTCTCAATAGAAGATGGGAGTGATCCTGCCCTGGGAGAAGGAAAGCTCCTTTCCCCTCTCTTCTTTCCCCAACTTCTGGGATGAACGGAAAATTGCTATGAAAATGAATACCCAGAAGGCATTTACTGGCTCAATTTCATAATATTAAAGGCAAAGGGATGGGTCCTTTGGCAATCAATGTGAATTCTAACGTCTCTAACTGCACTTGGCCAGTTAGCTGTAGCTATTTAAGGGAAAATTGAATACAAACAACTTTATTTTTCTGAAGCTGTCAATCAAACTCCACTATGAATCCCTAAAGAAATATGTTTTGAAAGCAACTCATTGCTCTGCTTATGGAATCATGTCATTTGGAAACTGTTCAGTAGAAACTGTGATGTCTAATGTACAAGGCATAAAATGAGGAGTCGGTGAGCACCGGGACCGGTGGGAAATAGGAGACAGAAGGAAATCAACAGATAAACACTCTATTTGTTCTCCCAATGAACAGTTCAGCGTCGGTTTTTTTTTTATGTAGTGTGTTTATGGACATCCTGCATGGATGTGTGATGGGCTGTGTCTCTTCATGAAGCAGTAGAAGCTCAGGACCCCCATCACCTTGTGTTGGCTTCCCACCCTTCCCTATATCACTTCTTTCCCCCTACTCTTCCACTCTTACAATTGCGTGTTCCAGAAAACATTAGCACACAAGCCTTGCTTCAGATAGTGTTTCGGGAATACCTAGGTTACGAGAGGTGGTGATCTGTTTTATCCTAAAAGGGCAGTCCTTTGTTTTCAAACTGCTGAATAATGACTCCTTCCTCCATGTATATCTGGAACTGTTTCTGGACTCTGCTCTGTTCCATTGATTTATTTGTCTTTTTCTACAGTGTGATCAACTTTTAATTTCTTTCTGATAGATCCTAAATAATTCTTAAATTCACTATCAGCTTTTTTCCTTCCCTCATGTTCTACTGTCACCTCTGTGTCACTTTTGTTTTTCTGTTTCAGCCTCACTCTCTTTCTCAGCATGGAATCTCTTACTGACTCATCTGATTTAGTGCCAGCATTTCAGCCAGACTCATCTCTTAATCTGAAATTCCTTGTGATTTGAATATTATAATAATAATTGGCAATACAGGGCTTCCCTGGTGGCGCAGTGGTTGAGAGTCCGCCTGCTGATGCAGGGGACATGGGTTCGTGTCCCGGTCCGGGAAGATGCCGCATGCCGCGGAGCGGCTGGGCCCGTGAGCCATGGCTGCTGAGCCTGCGCGTCCAGAGCCTGTGCTGCGCAATGGGAGAGGCCACAACAGTGAGAGGCCTGCATACCACAAAAAAAAAAAAAAAAGAAAAAGAAAAATTGGCAATACAAAAGGGATTACTGGTGATCTCCTTTTCCCATGTGATAGAACCTCTAACTTTTGCCTGTATATACAGTCTTCAGAATAGCAATCTCACTCCCTCGCATCTAGGTTTGGCCATGTTTCTAAGTTCTGTTCACTGGGATATAAGCTGAAATGTTGTGTAGAAGCTTCTGATAAACTTCTTCAGAGGTAGTGTGGGTGCCCTCTCCTGCGTCCTTTCCACCATCCTGCTGCCTGGGGTGTCCCAGCTGCCATCTTGGATCACCAGGCTGAGGCTACACTCTGAGGGGCAATCAGGTAGAAAGGACTTGGGTCTTAGGCTCCGTGGAGAACCAAGCCGGCTCTGGACCTCTTACACTGAGACGTACATTGGCTTTCATATTGCTTCAGACTCTGTTATTTAGCATTTTCTGATTCACAGAGACACTGAATCTGAGCTAATACGTTAGAAATGAGATGAAGACTATGGGGTAAAAGGAAGGTATTGGCCAGAGATGCAAATTAAAGTTTTCTCTCCTAATCTTATTGAGAACTTTTGGCACCTTAAAGAAACTTTAATTCTGTTCTAATATGACTCTTGTGGACTGTGGGCAAGTCATTTGATAAATCAAATCATCAGAAGGCTAAGAAAGAGTCACCAGACCTTACTACAGCCTAAACGCTTAGAAATCCTCACTACCATCACCATATATATATATATATGTATTTTTTTTTTTTTGGCTGCGTTGCGGCGCGCAGGGACTACTCTTTGTTGTGGTGCGCGGGCTTCTCGCTGCAGTGGCTTCTCTTGTTGTGGAACATGGGCTCTAGGCATGCGGGCTTCAGCACTTGCAGCAAGCGGACTCAGTAGTCGCAGCATGCGGGCCCTAGAGCTCACGGGCTTCAGTAGTCGTGGCGCATGGGCTCAGTAGGTGTGGCACGTGGGCTCAGTAGTTGTGGCGCATGGGCTCAATAGGTGTGGCACACGGGCTCAGTAGTTGTGGCCCGCGGGCTCTCGGGCGCAGGCTCAGTAGTTGTGGCGCACGGGCTTAGTTGCTCCACGGCATGTGGGATCTTCCCGGACCAGGGATTGAACCCGTGTGCCCTGCATTGGCAGGCAGATTCTTAACCACTGCACCACCAGGGAAGTCCCACCATCACCCTATTGAATTACTTCTGTTTCACAGAAGTCAAACACTGTTTGTTTTTTTTAAAAAACATGGTTTCTTGATAGAGGGGAGTGAATAGAAAGAAGTTTTCTGGTTAAGCTCTGCTGGGTGAGACTGGTTGTGGAGTGCTTTATATACTTCTGTTGTTGAAGGACATGCACTTCTGGTTATAGAAAAATAGAAAACACACTAGTGAGGATTATCTCATTATTGTAAATTCAGGAATCTTTTTTCTTTTTGTCTCTGTATGTTGTCATCTCAAAAATGAGCACTCTGTACACCAGAAACTAACACAACATTGTAAATCAATTATACTTTAATTTTTTTTAAATGAGTACTTTCTTCCAGCTGCAGTGCTTGTCTAATTAATGAGTCAGCATATGCTGACGTAAGCCTTCCTCTGGAAGGTTCAGGAAACCTACTCTGACAGAGATGATGGTTTTTGTCAAGTGAAGGGAAGAGAACCCTGGCTCTAGGGTTGAAGGACAAGGAACTTTATAGCTCTTCTTTGGAGCATATGTTTATGTGGAATCACCCAAGGGCCTTGATCTCCCATATACCTGCAGATCTGGTTCCACAGAGGATTCCAGGAAACCAGAGCTAAATATTTTCCTATTTTCACGATGACCATCAAAGTGAAAGTATCAGAGACATGGGAGAAAAAAGGGCAAAACTCCTCTGCTCGGAACTCTAGAGAGTTCGTTTAAAGATCAGAGTCATTCAGGTTGTGGCTGGTGTAGGAAAAATGATGAGGGTCAGGAACAATGGATAAAATGAGTACCAGTGCAAAATAAAACCACCAAAAGTAAAACCAAGTGATGGAATGTTTGTTTTGATGGTTATTGTGCTCAAGTTTTATTAAAAGACTGCTGGGTATAAGAAGGAAGAAATCACAGTAAAAATAGGACAGGCTCTGCAAACACTGTGTGGAGGTGGTGGGCAAGAGGGAAGGGTTCACCATTCCTGATGTAGTTTCCCCACCACCATGCTTCTGCTCAGGCCCCACTCCCCTGGGGCCTTTAGGTTAAGCTATTGCTTCTTTTTCGCTTTTTTTCGGAATTTTTGATGCAGACCATGCTTAAAGTCTTTATTGAATTTCTTACAATATTGCTTCTGTTTTATGTTTTGGTCTTTTGGCTGCAAGGCATGTGGGGTCTTAGCTCCCCGACCAGGGATCGAACCCGCACCGCCTGCATTGGAAAGTGAAGTCTCAACCACTGGACCACCAGGGAAGTCCCAAGCTATTGCTTCTAAAACACTCTCTTTAGAGGTAACTGTGAAACCTGCGGGGGTTAGTTCATCATTCCACCCTCACAGTGAGAGATTAACTGGCTAGTTTAGGAGTTCAGGGTCTGTGGGAGTTGGACCCAAGACAGATATATTTTGAAAGGTGTTTATGGGCAGGAAATTTGGAAACCAAGCCACTGCTGTGTAAGAACAGAGGGAGGCTAGGGCAGTGCCCATCCAACAGGCAGAGAGCCAAGGGCAGGGTGAATAGTAAGATGCAAAAAGGTGAGATGGGGAAGATCAAAGGCAACATAGTTTGGTATCAGGGATGCTTTAGATTTAACACTTCATTGCAGAAGAATATTTCAAATCCTCAGCCTTTCGTTTGTTCATTCACACCTTTAAGATGATGGCTTTGGGGATAATGAATGTCACGGATCTCTATTTTTTTCTCACATGTGGAGTTCAGATTCAGAGCTTTAGAAATCATATGAGAAGCAGATAAAAGTTTACTCTTATCTTAGTATGTGGAGAGGTTCCAGCTTGATCTTAGCCTATTCTTGGAGATGTGCTAGGACTCCTGGTTGGGCAGAACCTGCAAAAAGTGTACTTGTATAAATGCTTGGTGAGCCTCCCAAGAGAAAACTCATCCTACAAAAGGAGAGAGTCAGGTAGATGAACTTGATCTGGTGAAAGAGATTTAGTCCATTGGCCATCAGAGGGGAGAAGGAGACTTATAAGTGATTTATACTATATATTATGTGGCTTTTTTCTGGTCCAGCCTTTCATGGAGTACTGTCTGTGTCCTAGGAGAATGGGACAGAGGGTGAAAATCGAGTCTTTCCTCTGTAAGACATCCTTGCACAGCAGGATTGTGTTGGTATCCAGCTGGACAAGGATAATCCACAAAAGAGATATGGGTCCCACTTGGGTGTGGTGTCGGTATACTGAGGACCCCAGAGGACATGCTTTGGAAACTTCAAGGATATCAACTTATTGGTCCCAACAACCCTTAGAAGGAGGAAGTGGTCCTCCAGGGAGGTGGCTGCAGTGCTCAACAGAAACCACAAAGGAGCCCAGTGGACACAGAAGAACCTCACAGATAGGGGGCTGCATAGAAGAGAAGTGGAAGAAAAATAGGAGATGCCATGTAGTACAAGACCTGATTTGATTGTGAGCAGAAAAAGATCTCCTGGGGCCTCTGTTCCTTCTTAAGAGGGAGGGTGTCAGAGATACTGGAGTGATGCAAAAGTCAGTGAAACAGAATGTGTGTGCGCGCGCACGTGTGTGTGTGTGTGTGTGTGTGTGTGTGTGTGTTAGGAAAGAAGAGAGCAATTTTATTTTCAGTTTTCTTTAGAGTGTGATAATTTATGTATCTCCATTCCGATACACTCTCATCAGTGACAGTTGTTCACAGTGACGGTAACTGTCAAGTGTTACCCAATGGGGAGTGATGGAAGAATTCATCCTTAGACAAGAAGAGTGTTGTGTAGCTGACTCTCCAGTGGGATGAGTGGTTTGGAAGAGCCTCTCCAATATTTCTGTTAAACTTCCTACTTCCTGGTGTGTGTGTGTGTGTGTGTGTGTGTGTGTGTGTGTGTGTGTGTGATGTCTCATTGATGAAGTCACTAATCACTAAAAGTATTTGGGATCCTTCTTATCTCTGGAAGATTTCCAGAGCTGTAGTGTTAAGGACCCATCTCCAGAGCCACAGATCCTAGGTAACTATTGCTCACAGTATCTGCTCGCCAGCTGCTTGATGGCAAGAGGTGCTAAATGAGGCCAAGGTCACAGACTGTACCAATCCTTGTACTGTCCTCTTTAACCCTCTTATCCACGAGTATTGTCATGGCAAGGGGACTCAGCGAAGAAAATGTGTTTGTGAGTGGGGAGTAGGTATACCCAATTAATCATCCTACTTTTAGTACTGCAGGTCTGTGAGTGTCCACTTGACAGGTGTATCTTCATATATAAAGTGGCATGCTACCACAAATAGCATCATGCAATTAGTTGAGCGCTTATTATGTGAGTACTTTACAGAGATTGTGTCATTTACTCCTTCCAGTAGCCCTATTAAGTAGCCACTAATATTATCTTTATTCTACAGATGAGAAAACGGTGGCTTAAAGAGTTTTAAATAATTCGCTCCGAAATGCTCAGCTAGTAAGTAGCATAATTTAGGATCCATAATTCTGAAGCCCGTGTTCATAATCATCATGTTATACTAGCTCTTTGATGAACAGTGATTTTTTTTTAATTAAAAATATTCTTTTTTATTAAGAAAAGCACTAGTAAGTCTATATAAATATAAACATATGGACAAACAGAAGGAGGGCAACATTTAAAAAAATCCTCTGTTCTATCCTTTTCTCTCTCGCTCTCATTCTCCATCTGTGTGGAAGAGTGTCTGTGTTCTAATGGGCTTTGGTAAGATATTTCATGATTCACTTTGGTTGACAGCCGGACAAACCAAGCACAGTGAGGACATGAAGGGCTATAACTAGGTCACCCTTGGAGGTGAGGCAAGGACAGGGTCAGCTCACAGGGTCTCTTGGTTTATTATCCAGCTCCTGAGGAAATTGGATAGGACAGGTCACATTCTGCCAGGAAGCTGAGTTTGGGGCTGTTTCTACCACAGCAAAGAGCAGAAGGCAGCAGGAAAGTGAATCACTCAAATCCCTG